>NC_084619.1:21563230-21743230 GCF_033978795.1 Nerophis ophidion
CAGTAGCACCAGACAAAATACAGTCACGACCAGTGTTAATTTTGTTGACGAAAAATTGTCGTCATAGTTATCATCAAAGACCTTTTTTTTCTGACTAAAACGAGACAATAACTAAATAAAAAATAATTTACGTGGACTAAGACGAGGACGAGGTGTATTGACATATACGTCAACGAATAAAAACGAGACGAAAATGTCTGCTAGAGACGAGATCCAATCGGAACTCATTTCGTTTGGAAGAGGCGGGAAGAGTTGGGAAGAGAACCAATCAGGGCGACGCGTTAAGGAAGTTACGTAAACGTAGTTTGCGTTTGAGACTGAGATGTCAACGCCGGGGAGGAAGAGGAGAGAGGACATATGGGGTAATGTTATATTTGACGTCAAAGATAACAAGACGCAGTGTAAGAAATGCAGCGTGAGGATTACGGGGAAAAACACAACAAACTTGAAGCGACATTTACAGTCGAATCACGCCGAAATCCACACACAGGTAAGCATTTTCCACAACATACAACTCACTCGACGTTATCCCGTTTATTTCACGGCTTACTCGTTAAATACTAAATTTGAGACATGATTTTCATCAAAATACGACTTGTATCAGTGATTTTTCCACTGTTTTGCTTTGACTTTCAGAAATTGAAGGGAAAGTTTACATATTACCCTTTAGTCGACTAAATCTACTGTAGTTTTCGTCGACTATAATCTTATGATATTTCGTCAATTAAAACTAGACTAAAACTAAAACAATTTAAATAACTAAATTATGACTAAAACTAAATTACATTTTAGTCAAAAGACTATGACTAAAACTAAATTGAATTTTGCTGTCAAAATTAACACTGGTCACGACCTATATTCTTATCGTAATAGTTCTCTATTTGTTTCCACATATACCCCCATTATTTACTTTTTGCTTTTCCAAATTGAGATCAACGATGTTCACTGCTGCTGGAATTTAAATTTTCGTGAAGGAACTCTCCTGAAGGAATCAATAAAGTACTATCTATCTATCTATCCATCGGAAATTATTGTATGTTGATGAATCCATCCATCCATCCATTTTCTACCGCTTACTCCCTTTTGGGGTCGCGGGGGGCGCTGGCGCCTATCTTAGCTACAATCGGGCGGAAGGCGGGGTACACCCTGGACAAGTCGCCACCTCATCGCAGGGCCAACACAGATAGACAGACAACATTCACACTCACATTCACACACTAGGGCCAAATTAGTGTTGCCAATCAACCTATCCCCAGGTGCATGTCTTTGGAAGTGGGAGGAAGCCGGAGTACCCGGAGGGAACCCACGCATTCACAGGGAGGACATGCAAATTCCACACAGAAAGATCCCGAGCCCGGGATTGAACCCAGGACTACTCAGGACCTTCGTATTGTGAGGCAGACGCACCAACCCCTCTTCCACCGTGAAGCCCGAACCCTATATAATTTATGGTAAAATACTGGCAGCTGTAGTTGCCAGGAATTCACGGCACAAATAATTTTGGACAATTTCAGTGTTGCCAATCAACCTATCCCCAGGTGCATGTCTTTGGAGGTGGGAGAAAACCGGAATACAGCGAGAGAAGCCACGCAGTCACAGGGAGAACATGCAAACTCCAAAAAGAAAGCACGGGAATCTGACCCAGTATCTTCTCAATGTGAGGCACTAGCGCTAATAACTGTTCCACCATGCTGCCGTGTCACAAATAGTACTATCTGCAAAATGCCTGTGCTTCCTGGACATGAGGATACTATCTTGAAAGTATTTGTACAACCTTTCACTGTACAATAACAACATGGCCTTCCGCAACATGTTCCTCCAAATGAGATATTGAAAATGAGCCTTAAATGCTTGGTGTTTGTTAAAAAACTGCTCCAACACATTTGAACACACAGTGTGGTTCATTTTGAAGCAGTTTACAATGAAGCACATAGACATAACCCCTAATGTCTGAAATGACTCACCACAAAATACAAGAAAACATGTTGTTAGCTAAAAGTTAACCCGGCTAATGCTTTAACACAAACCCCTAAAACCCCTGTAAATTTAAATATACAATCTGAAAAATCTTTAATTTAGACAGAAAAAAAACATACATTTTAGAGTATTTGCACACTTGTGACATTACAGTATTTGCAAATGCATTTTGCAATTCCTCATTATTTTCACAGTAAAGTCATGTTTTTTACCTATTAATATTATTTCCAGGAGTCCACTGTAAATACTACTGTGATAAACAATTTTTCATTTTACGGTGTTTTACTGTGGTTATTTACCAATTGCTTGCCGTAGTTTTTACAATATTTTTTTTTTACAGTGTTGAACATCTAAAAAAATACAATAAAAAACACCAGATGTCTACATGCTGCTTACCAGCATTTTGTACAGAGTCAACTATAGCCTGCCTTCATAGGAATTAAGTGGGATGTTTGATGAATCGTAATACATAACGTATACATTAACTCATAGTGAAGTTCGCGGACGACACTAAGGTGGTCGGATTCATCTCAAAGGGGGACGAGGGAGCCTACAGAGAGGAGGTCCAGAAGTTGGCAGACCGGTGCAAGAGAACAACTTTGCTCTGAACACCAAGAAAACTAAGGAGATAGTTGTCGACTTCAGGAAACACAGCACTGACCTAGCCCCCCTCTTCATCTATGGTGAGTGTGTGGAGAGGGTCCACACCTTCCAGTCTCTTGGCGTCCTCATCTCTGACAACATCTCCTGGTCAAAAACATTACTGCCATCACTAAGAAGGCTCAGCAGCGGCTGCACTTCCTGAGTCCTCAAGAAGTGCAACCTGGACTCCAACCTGCTGCTGACCTTCCACCGCTCATCCATTGAGAGCCTGCTGACATACTGCATCACAGCATGGTACGGCAGCTGCACTGTTGCAGACAAAGAGAAGATCCAGAGAGTGGTAAAGGCAGCACAGCGGATCATCGGCTGCCCTCTCCCCTCCCTGATAGAAATTTACTCCTCCTGCTGCCTCAGCAGAGCTACCAACATTATCAAGGACAGCTCCCACCCTGGCTTTGACCTGTTTGACCTGCTGCCCTCAGGAAGGCGCTACAGGATCATCAGGTCTATAGACTGTCGCACTGATACTGGAGTTTCTGTGTATAGTAAAAATAAACGGCATTCTAGTCTATGCTATTCTATTGTATACACAAAGAGTAGAGGAATAAAGGACAGCAGAGTACCTAATAGGACATGAGTGGTGCCATTCTACTCTTCGTGAAAGTCACTATACCTGCAGCAAATGCCGATTAATATCAGGGCTCGCAGCTCACATGCGAGCATGTAACTGACAGACTGTTTGACTATTTTACCTCTTCTCTCCTTTAACTGTCATCATTGAAATCAATTGATTGTTGAAGGTAAATATAAATTTTATTTTGATATTATTTATATTAAAATGTGTACATATATTTTATCACATTATATATATATATATATATATATATATATATATATATATATATATATATATATATATGTCTTGATTGGATTATCCAGAGAATAGTGCTCGATACCGTGGTAGAGCGCAATATGTAGGTGTGGGAAAAAAAAAATCACAAGACTACTTCATCTCTACAGATCTGTTTCATGAGGGGTTCCCTCAATCATCAGGAGATTTTAATGGAAGCATTCACATACAATGGTTTATATAGAGCACAGAGTGGGTGGGTACAGGCAGGCGTAGGGTGTGGTGATTGGCTCATGTGTTACCTAGGAGGTGTTTCCTTCTGTGGCGGCATGTTGAAATGATTTCACTGCGCTTGTTGAGGGATGATAAATCTGGATGATATATAATAAACAGTTTCTCTTTTAAGCATAGGTTGCATCTTTTATTACCACTGTTGTAAGGTGTGCTGGATGCAAGAATTTGCCATGTTATTGAATATTCAACATTATTGTCTTTGAGGTTCCAAATGTGTTTGCTGAGTTCTGTAGAATTCTGCAAAGTCTGGTTTCTAAAGGGGGCGTTGTGATTATTCCATCTTGTTTTGAACGCTCCTTCGGTTAATCCTACGTACGTGTTGAATATTTAGACAGTAAAACTCCTCTCTGGGGAGGGGAGCGGAGGGTACTAGGATGACAGGGGATGCAAAACAATAACAGTGCCACGCTTTTTCATAACATGGTCACTATTGCCTAGTTTCTCTTGTTATATTCTTATTTTACTGCTAAATTTGTATACCCATTGTTGCTTTTTATTTTTATTCTCATTGTAATATTTTTCTATTTTGTTTCAATTTATACCCCCATTATTTACTTTTTACTTTTTAAATTAATCTCAACTGCTGCTGAAATTTAAATTTTCCTGAAGGAACTCTCCTGAAGGAATCAATAAAGTATTACCTATCTATCTATCTATCTATCTATCTATCTATCTATCTATCCATCCATTCTTCCATTCTTCCATCCATCCATCCTTCCTTCCATCCATCCATCCATCCATCCATCCATCCATCCATCCATCCATCCATCCATCTACAAACCCCGTTTCCATTTGAGTTGGGGAATTGAGTTAGATGTAAATTTAAACGCAATACAATGATTTGCAAATAATAAACATGTTTTTCTTTCAAATAATCAATAACTTTAGAATTTGATGCCAGCAACACGTGACAAAGAAGTTGGGAAAGGTGGCAATAAATACTGATAAAGTTGAGGAATGCTCATCAAACCCTTATTTGGAACATCTCACAGGTGTGCAGGCTAATTGGAAACAGGTGGGGGCCAGGACTGGGTATAAAAGCAGCTTCCATGAAATGCTAAGTAATTCACAAACAAGGATGGGGCGAGGGTCACCAATTTGTAAGCAAATTGTGGAACAGTTTTAGAACAACATTTCTCAACGAGCTATTGTGAGGAATTTAGGGATTTTACCATCTACGGTCCGTAAAATCATCAAAAAGTTTAGAAAATCTGGAGAAATCACTGCACGTAAGCGATGATATTATGGACCTTTGACCCCTCAGGCGGTACTGCATAAAAAGCAGACATCAATGTGTAAAGGATATCACCACATGGGCTCAGGAACATTTCATAAAACCACTGTCAGTATCTACGGTTGGTTGCTACATCTGTAAGTGCAAGTTAAAACTCTACTATGCAAAGCTAAAGCCATTTATCAACAACACCCATGAACGCCACCGGCTTCCCTGGGCCCGAGTTCATCTAAGATGGACTGATGCAAAGTGGAAAAGTGTTCTGTGGTCTGACGAGTCCACATTTCAAATTATATTTGGAAACTGTGGACGTGGTGTCCTCCGGAACAAAGAGGAAAATAACCATCCGGATTGTTATAGGCGCAAAGTCCAAAAGCCAGCATATGTGATGGTATGGGGGGGTATTAGTGCCCAAGGCATGGGTAACTTACACATCTGTGAAGGCACCATTCATGTTGAATGGTCCATACAGGTTTTGGAGCAATATATGTTGTCATCTGAGCAACGTTATGGACGCCCCTGCTTATTTCAGCAAAACTATGCCTAGCCACGTGTTAGAACAGCATGGTTTTGTAGAAAAGAGTGCGGGTACTTTCCTGGCCCGCCTGCAGTCCAGACCTGTCTCCCATTGAAAATGTATAGTGCATTATGAAGCGTAAAATACGACAGCGGAGACCCCGGACTGTTGAACAACTGAAGCTCTACATAAAACAAGAATGGGAAAGAATTCCACTTTCAAAGCTTCAACAATTAGTATCCTCAGTTCCCAAACGTTTATTGAGTGTTGTTAAAAGAAAATGTGATGCAACACAGTGGTGAACATGCCCTTTCCCAACTACTTTGGCACATGTTGCAGCCGTGAAATTCTAAGTTAATTATTATTTGCAAAAAAAAAAAGTTTATGAGTTTGAACATCAAATATCTTGTCTTTGTAGTGCATTCAACTGAATATGGGTTGAAAACGATCTGCAAATCATTGTATTCTGTTTATATTTACATCTAACATAATTTCCCAACTCATATGGAAATAGGGTTTGTATGTATATATATATATATATATATATATATATATATATATATATATATATATATATATATATATATATATATATATATATATATATATTTGTGTGTGTACAAAGTCAATTATAGTCTTTCTTCATAGGAATTATGTGGGATGTTTGATAAATTGGAATACATATTACCTTATGCATACATTGCATTAATATAGCTTGATGTTGTCAAAAAAATAATAACATACCCTCACAAGAACTACTTAAAAACTATGCAACATGGTGTTTTTGCCACAATTGTGGCACAGAAACATGTACTGTACTAATGTTGTTGTATAGGCCAGGCATGTATTGTACTAAAAAAAGTCAAAGTTTTTGGTTTTGTTTACTTCCTAAGGATCAACATTGAATGGCTTTGTTATGAATAAACTATTCAAACTGACTATCGATATTCCTCTATGTTAATGGAGGCTTAATGCAATGTTGAAATCTTGAGATCTTTGGATGTATTACAGATGGACACACTGCTACTTTATTGTAATGCTCCTTCTGCCTCTAATCTACTTGGTATGACAATCAGGAGGAAACACACTCAGTGGTCAACAGATGCAAACACAATGTGAATGTAATTATGAGAGAATGAACTAAGGATAAGATGCGCTAGGAGACCCTCGCTCCTCAGAACATCTCCAAACACACACAAAGCCCAGCAGCAATTGTCTAAACCTTGCAGTCGTTTCTTGCTAACCGTGAGAGTTAGGGGAGTGAGAGCATCTTACACCTACCTTGTCACGTTCAAACTTCTTTTATTCATGGGGATACAGGGGATCTACGGATGTGAACGCATAGGTGAGAGAGCTCCCCGAGGCTTGTCCCCATCTTCAAATAGTTCTGTCACTTTTACACTTCAGTGAGGAACACGGCTAGAAAGTATGAGCCTTTTAAAGCAGTGTTTTGAAACACAGCGACGAGTTACTGGGTGTAAAAGCGTTCTGAAGGTTTGGCTGATCAAAGGATCCACCTCTAAATCCCCGGGGAGATTTATTTCACCAAGCTTCCAGGCCAAATAAGAGACAACCTGTGACACCAACCTTAAGCTATAGCCCCTCATACAGACAGCAGAGTGCTGCAAAAACATACTTTAGAGCTCACACTGGAGTCTTGCAAATGCAGATAAAGGTTTGGGTGTTGAGAATGTGGGGGCATTTGCACAAGTGTAATGATATTCTTTAAAGCTACATCCAAACTTGTGGCATACAACAGTGGTCCCCAGAAGATTTTTTTTTATTAATTTTTATTATCTTTTAATTAAAAAAAAAAACAACATTTTTTTTATTTTTTATTAAAACAACATAAAAAACACAAGGTACGCTTACATTTAGTGCACCAAGCCAAAAAACCTCCCTTTTTCATGACAAAGGAAAAATAATATATATATATTTTTTATGTTTTTATTTTTTATTAAAACAACATAAAAAAACACAAGGAACGCTTACAATTAGCTCACCAACCCCCAAAAAACTTCATTTTTCATGACAAAAACCTCCCTTTTTCATGACAAAGGAAAAAAATATATATTTTTTTATTTTTATTTTTTTATTTTATTAAAACAACATAAAAAACACAAGGTACGCTTACAATTAGTGCACCAACCCCAAAAAAACCTTCCTTTTTCATGACAAAAAACTCCCCTTTTTTATGACAAAGGAAAAAAAAAAATGAGTGATTGATTAGCAGCAGATGAGTTGGTTCGGGCATCTGGTCAGGATGCCACCCGAACGCCTCCCTAGGGAGGTGTTTAGGGCACGTCCAACCGGTAGGAGGCCACGGGGAAGACCCAGGACACGTTGGGAAGACTATGTCTCCCGGCTGGCCTGGGAACGCCTCGGGATCCCCCGGGAAGAGCTAGACGAAGTGGCTGGGGAGAGGGAAGTCTGGGTTTCCCTGCTTAGGCTGTTGCCCCCGCGACCCGACCTCGGATAAGCGGAAGTAGATGGATGGATGGATGGATGGATGGATGGATGGATGGATGGATGATTAGCAGCAAATGACCAATCACAAACATGAATTTACACAATCTTCTTATATGGCATACATCGTATCCCTCATTAGTATACTTTTATTAGGGCTGCGAATCTTTGAGTGTCTCACAATTCGATTCAATATCGATTCTTGGGGTCGCGATCCGATAATATATCGATTTTTTTCGATTCAACGCGATGCTCGATTGAAAAACGATATTTTTCCGATTCAAAATAATTCTGTATTCGTTCAATACATAGGATTTCAGCAGGATCTACCCCAGTCTGCTGACATGCAAGCAGAGTAGTATATATTTTTTTAAAAAGCTTTTGTAATTATAAAGGAAAATGTTTTATCAACTGATTGCAATAATGAAAATTTGTTTTAACTATTAAACAAACCAAAAATATGACTTATTTTATCTTTGTGAAAACATTGGACACGGTGTGTTGTCAAGCTTATGAGATGCGATGCAAGTGTAAGCCACTGTGACACTATTGTTCTTTTTTAAATTTTTTTTATAAATGTCTAATGATAATGTAAATGAGGGATTTTTAATCACTGCTAGGCTGAAATTATAACTAATATTGATACTGTTGTTGATAATATTAATTTTTGTTTCACTACTTTTGGTTTGTTATGTGTCGTGTTTGTGTCATTTATCAATCGCTCTGTTTATTGCAGTTCTGAGTGTTGCTGGGTCAGGTTTGGTTTTGGAATTGGATTGCATTGTTATGGTATTGCTGTGTAGTGGTTTGTTGGATTGATTTAAAAAAGAAAAAATTACAAAAAATCTATTCGATTTTTTTAAAAATGAGAATCGATTGTGAATTGCACAACATATTCGATTCGATTCGTATTCGGAATCAAATTTTTCCCACACCCTTACCTTTTATACTTTATACATTCTGAAGTAAACAAGGTTACAAATGAACAATGCAAGAAAGTAGTGTGGCAGAAAAAAAAACACATTTTAGGGTAATACCTAAACCTCTATCTGCATTATAATGAAACACAAATGCACCTACATAGTTATACTGCAAAACAATGTTTTGGCCATTTTCCAATAATGCACAAACTGTAAAATAAAAAAAAAAAGTATTCCTCATCAGTTTTTTTGTTTGGGGGTTCTATTGAAAAAAACAAGTTGTTTATTTGGCTTTATATTGAAGAATGAATGAACAACTAACACACAGATTAGTCTCAGACAACCAACCAACAATTTGCACTCATTCTGTTGTTTCAATAGGCTATAGGGTCAATAATAGATACCGTTACAGCTAAACTTTGGCAAATCGCTATCATTACCTGACAAAAAGCATAGCCAATACATGTGCGTTACGTAGGGCGTAGTTTACATGCCAGGCGCAAGAAGAGGGTGTGATGTAACGCTTGAAGCACATTCCAGTTAGGAGCCGCCTATCCGTGACATACAGCACCGTTAATGTGCTTAATAGACCATGTCTCTTGTCGGTTCTGACAGGCAAGCTGGAAGAAGAGGAGGTTCCAGAGACAGGGTCACCTTCATGTATAAGACCACTTTGTCACACAGGGGCCACAAAGGGAGCCCCTTCTTACCAACCTGTATCATCCCACACAATACATGTTGGTGTTGACAGCACTAAATAAGTATTCTCCATACTTCAAAATGAAACTAGAACCAAACACGAGAGAGTACATGGTTCTTAACACTGACGTGCGGTGAACTAAACACCAGGTGAGGCATACTTACTTTTTTGATTTTTTTTATATAAATTCACATGTGCAGCTTGAGTCATTGTTGATTTAGGTGGCACATTAGAGTTACAGGAAAAAAAGGAGTTATTCGCTTTCATAAAAACTTTATCATAATGATATTAAGATAAGATAAATGTGTCCAAAAAGTATTTGATAAAGTATTTGATAAAGTTGCTATTAAATACTTTTTGGTCCCATTTGCTTTTAACAAAATAAATCAAGTATTGTGAGTGTAATTTACCTTTCTGTATTTGTATCTGAAGCACCAATAGCTATCCTCCATGAAAACGTACTTTGTATGATCACATTTATTTTGTCTTAAAGTCCAGTTTAGAGAAGTATTTACTCTTGGATACAGTATATAATAGGGGTGTAACGGTACGTGTATTTGTATTTAACCGTTTCGGTACGGGGATTCCGGTTCGGTGCGGAGGAGTACCGAACGAGTTCCACACGAACATATGAAGTAGCCGCCTATGCTAAAGTCTTAACAAGCTGCTCCGCTCCGTTCTGCCTCTGTTTCCTGCACAGCACCCAGCATTGTCCCTCCCACACAACCATCTGATTGGTTACAACAGTAGCGTATTCAGAGCGCATCTAGTCTTTGATTGATTGATTGATACTTTTATTAGTAGATTGCACAGTACAGTACATATTCCGTACAATTGACCACTAAATGGTAACACCCGAATAAGTTTTTCAACTTGTTTAAGTCGGGGTCCACGTTAATCAATTCATGGTACAAATATATACTATCAACATAATACAGTCATCACACAAGTTAATCATCATAGTATGTACATTGAATTATTTACATTATTTACAATCCGGGGGGTGGGTGGGGAGCTTTGGTTGATATCAAAGTCAGCGCATCAGCGTCGAGCAGATAGGCGTTTAGCAGGGGAGCAACGGACTCTCCCCAAATTATACTAAACACTTCCAAGTCAACTACTTTCTAAACATCACTATGAGCCCGTTGACCTAGAAACAAACTTCAGTTCAGCTCACTCGCAGTCCTGGCTTTAGGTAAAGGCTAGTTAGATATTAGCGTAACGTTAGCTCATTTTGCGTTGTGTGCGTGTGCATGTGCGTGTGTGTGTGTGTGTGTGTATGTGTTACGGACAGTGTTGATTGAGGTGTGTTGAAGCAGCAAAAAAGGACATTATGTTAAATGAAGAGTTTCTGTCTCTGATAGTGTATATAACAATGTAAGTGCATCATAAATCCTACATGAACTCCATGGTGTTTAAGGATGAATAGTCTCTCCTATTGTTATTGTACTATTTTTCAGCTATAGTTACATTAATCATTAGTAATGTAGCAGCCTCGTTTTGAATGGCAGGGTCCCTGCTATCACATGTTGATACAAATATAACATTTACATCATAAAAAATCAACTACAGGCTTCCCCAATACTGTAATAAATTAAGCATGATGAATTGACTTGAAACTGTTTAATGTTACACTTTTTATATGTCGAAGAAAAGTTGTGTCGTTTTAATTCATCAAAGCAACAACTTGAGGCAGTTTAATGTGGATTAACGTGGGCAGAATTATTATAGTGTTTCAATGTTAAAAGGATCAAGCCATTGTTTGCAAATATGGTAAATAAATAACCAAAAAATGTATATTTTGTTGTTTTCTTACTGTACCGAAAATGAACCGAACCGTGACCTCTAAACCGAGGTACGTACCAAACCAAAATTTTTGTGTACCTTTACACCCCTAGTATATAATCCTCCGTATTGGCAGAAACATTAATTTAATTCAATTTAATTCCAAGAAATTAAACAATATTTTTGCATCTGACAAATAACACCCACAAACGCTGGCTTACTCTAATAAGACCTGTGTCTGCTAGCTTGAGCGCCCCCACTTCTCCCAGTGTGGCGAGTCAGAGTACTGCTGAGGCATTGAACTGCAAGTTGACAATGTATCGCCCCCTACCTTGATGCAGAGGTACTTGCTGCCACAAGACCTGGCTTTTCCATGTGGCAACAAGCATGCGCCCCCTCGCACGCACACCCAACACAAACTGTGTTTAGCCGTGGAGGCACCGCCTGTGTCTGCCTCACTTCTCATCTGCTGCATTGTTTTGATCAGGAAACATGGAATTTTTGTGATTTTGACCATGAAAAGTATCAAAATATACCCGAACCACACCAACATCACATAGAAAGCATAAACCAAAAGACAAATATTAAAACATATTTTATTTTATTACTTCATTTTGGAACATCTCATGGTTAAGCCACCAGGAGGCAGGTGAGGCACTGCCTCACTTGTCTCCCCTGAAAGCACGTCACTGGCTCTTAATGTGTCGCAAAAGTCAGTTGCATTAGTGAATTATAATTATATAGCGCTTTTCTCTAGTGACTCAAAGCGCTTTACATAGTGAAACCCAATATCTAAGTTACAATTAAACCAGTGTGGGTGGCACTGGGAGCAGGTGGGTAAAGTGTCTTGCCCAAGGACATAACGGCAGAGGCTAGGATGGCGGAAGCGGGAATCGAACCTGCAACCCTCAAGTTGCTGGCACTGCCGCTCTACCAACCAAGCTATGCCGCCCCACATACAAATGAGTTGGGAAATTGTGTTAGATGTAAATATAAACGGAATACAATGATTTGCAAATCCTTTTCAACTTATATTCAGTTGAATGCACTACAAAGACAACATATTTGATGTTCAAACTCATAAACTTTATTTTTTTTTGCAAATAATAATTAACTAAAAAATTCATGGCTGCAACACGTGCCAAAGTAGTTGGGAAAGGGCATGTTCACCATTGTGATACATCACCTTTTCTTTTAACAACACTCAATAATCGTTTGCGAACTGAGGAAAGTAATTGTTGAAGCTTAGAAAGTGGAATTCTTTCCCATTCTTGTTTTATGTAGAGCTTCAGTTGTCAACAGTCCGGGGTCTCCGCTGTCGTATTTTAAGCTTCATAATGCGCCACACATGTTCGATGGGAGACAGGTACCCGCACTCTTTTACTATGAAACCACGCTGTTGTAACACGTGGCTTGGCATTGTCTAGCTGAAATAAGCAGGGGCGTCCATGATATTGTTGCTTGGATGACAACAAATGTTGCTCCAAAACCTGTATGGACCATTCAGCATTAATGGTGCCTTCACAAAATGTGTAAGTTACCCATGCCTTGGGCACTAATACACACTGATACCATCACAGATGCTGGCTTTTGAACTTTGCGCCTATAACAATACGAATGGTTATTTTCCTCTTTGTTCCGGAGGACACCACATCCACAATTTTCAAATATAATTTGAAATGTGGACTTGTCAGACCACAGAACACTTTTCCACTTTGCATCAGTCCACCTTAGATGAGCTTGGGCCCAGTGAAGCCAGTGGCGTTCCTTGGTGTTGTTGATAAATGGGTTTTGCTTTGCATAGCAGAGTTTTAATTTGCACTTACAGATGTAGCAACCAACTGTAATTACTGACAGTAGTTTTATGAAGTATTCCTGAGCCCATCTGGTGATATCCTTTACACACTGATGTCTGTTTTTGATGCGGTACCGCCTGAGGGATCAAAGGTGCGTAATATCGCTTACGTGCAGTGATTTCTCCAGATTCTCTGAACCTTTTGATGATTTTACAGACCGTAGATGGTAAAATCCCTAAATTCCTTGCAATAGCTCGTTGAGAAATGTTGTTCTAAAACTGTTCGACAATCTGCTTACAAATTGCTGACCCTCGCCCCATCCTTGTTTGTGAATTACTTAGCATTTCATGGAAGCTGCTTTTATACCCAATCATGGCACCCACCTGTTCCCAATTAGCCTGCACACCTGTGGGATGTTCCAAATAAGTGTTTGATGAGAAGTTTTTAACTTTATCAGTATTTATTACCTCCTTTCCCGACTTGTTTGTCACATGTTGCTGGCATCAAATTCTAAAGTTAATGATTATTTGCAAAGAAAAATGTTTATCAGTTTGAACATCAAATGTGTTGTCTTTGTCGCATATTCAACTGAATATGGGTTGGAAAGGATTTGCAAATCATTGTATTCCGTTTATATTTACATTTAAAACAACTTCCCAACTCATATGGAAACAGGGTTTGTAACTTTGGCTTGAAAGAAGCCATAATTTTGCTAAAATTAATAATGGCAGCTCATATTTAGTGGTCATGCAATGAACATTAACGGACCGATGTATTTCTGCCATACTCTTTAAATAAAGGTAATCTCCATAGCTGCTAAATAGGAGAGACTAACTGCAAGGCAGTGGGCGGTAGAGGGAAGAAAAGTCAGGAAAAGGGCAAATCTCTGAGCATGAAATTTTCCTTCAAGTCCCAGTGCTGTTCTGCATAATGATCTTGGTCTGAGCACAGGTGCATCTCTAAATGAGGAGGAATAACAAGGGAACCGATGGCCACAAATATTCTGACCAAAAGGGACGGGGGACAAGTCGCTGAAGGTCACGGTGAATTGCAGCGGCGCCGCCTGCCGATTGATTGGGAGTGCAGGGAGCAGCTGGCAGAGAGGAAACAGTGAGGCCGCTGAGGGAATCACCAGGTGGCTCTTGTGAATTATGACACCATCTCTCCAGCACTTTCGGTTTGTCATGCAGAATTAAAAAAAAAAAAGCAGTGGATTGCAAGCGGTCCTCTCATCTGCTGTGACTTCCTTTTCATTACTCGGTTCTTTCCGGAGCTTGAAATGAACGATACGAATAACTTTCCCCCCACACAAATGGCCAGAGGATAATGCGACTAATTACAGTTTTCTAAATGTGGAATTCACCATTAATATTGATAAAGCATTAATTAGTTACTAAAACTGGAACAACCATTTTCTCCGCACCAAATACATCACATGTTTTTGGAGCGGAACATCACTTCGGAGCAAAGATGGCTCGTGTTTCAATAAACGCGACCAAACAGACTCCGGGAAAAAAAAAATGTATGTCATCACAGGAGGCAGTTTTTTTTTTTTTTGCCATAAAATGTCATTATAACTAATGAAGCATGAGGACAAAAACAGAGAATGGTAATTACTATTAATGTGGATCATAATTAAAGCTCAGCAAGAGACCATGGTGTAGGTCGTTATACCTGATCTATGCCAGACAAACACACATTTCTCTTTGCCTCGTCTCTTGCAGCGCACAGCAGGCCGGGGCCCAGTAATGCCTCTCATTCTGGACTCATAATGGCCTTGATTAAGTCAAAGTGATCAGATGTGTACACTTATCTTGAATCGCTCCTTTCCAATTTGATAATAGGTCCTCTCCACTGCATAACTGATTGCAAAATACTATAGTGTGCTTGTGTGTTTTTAATTGCTGAGGGAATTTGCTGTGCGGAGTCCAGATAAAAAAAGACAACCTTGTGTAGAGATAATTATCTGAACCAAACTGCGTGCTCCATATTCAAATTGACTGACGTCCCCTGGGGAGGTCAGTGCAGACTGAGTGCATAAGTGCATGCCATCATACAACTACAGGTCGACACAATGCACCAAGAAATACTGTCTAAGGTCTCATACAAAAACAGGAAAAGACAGGCGTGAAATGAAAATAATGTATCTGGTACAAGCCGTCTTCCTCGCATTTTTTTTAATTCACATTTTTCTTTGCCAACAATATGGTATAAAACAATATTTACATGAATAAAACAATGTGTGGATGTCACAGCAGGTCTTTTTTTTTTTCTAAATACATTTTTGTATTATTTTGTCTTAAAACTATTTTGTCTTGCACGTTGTTAAAGCCATAACTCAGGGGTCGGGAACCTTTTTGGCTGAGAGAGCCATACAAGCCAAATATTTTTAAAAGTATTTCCGAGAGAGCGGTATCATTTTTTTTAACACTGGATACAACTATATGCATGCATTTTCAAGAAAGACCAACATTTTTAGAGTATAATAATTTTTAGTGCTTCACTCTAACTTTCCTCATCCACAAATCTTTCATCCTCGCTCAAATTAATGGGAAAATCGTCGCTTTCTCGGTCCGTATAGCTCTTGCTGCTGGTGGCTATGATTATAAACGATGTTCAGATGTGAGGAGCCCTACATCTAGTGACGTCCCGCGCACATCGTCTGCTACTTCCCGTAAAGGCAAGGCTTTTTTATTAGCGACCAAAAGTTGCAAACTTTATCGTCAATGTTCTCTACTAAATCCTTTCAGAAAAAATATGGCAATATCGCGAAATGATCAAGTATGACATATACAATGGACCTGCTATCCCCATTTGAATAAGAAAATCTAATTTCAGTAGGCCTTTAAACCATGTTTATAACCAATGGTCGTTGGTGTTCTGGTATATAATGGGTTAAAAAATGTTTATTTGAAGCCCGCTACAATCTGCACTTTTAATTATTTACAGTAGCAGTCACTTTATTGAGCATTGTTTTTTCCAACTTCTATATAAAGACTAAATGTATCATATACAGTGAAGCAGGATTTCAGTTCCTACAATAACGCTCTGCACTTCTTAGCAACTCTCATGAAAGGTGACTGTGACATTTAAAGCTCACTGCTTCAAAATGAAAGTAATATTTAATCTTCTATGTCACCTGATGGAATAATGACTACAGCCGGCCTACTTTATAATAATTTACTTCTCACATGGGTTATACATATTAATTAACTTGGAAGCTTCATATGAAGTATCTCAGCTGGAAAATACCTTTGTCACTCCTATGATATACCCTGAATGCTATAAAATGAGGATTGCATTCTTTTTTTTTTTATTGCTGTAAAAACTTATACACAAACTAGGATGTCAAAAGCATCCTCATGTATAATATCCAGTCCTGGGAAAATTAGGTAAAGTTACTAGTGAGGTCCACAAGAAATGGATTTACTAGTGTCTTAAAACAGCTATTTGTAAAAAAAAAACAAAAAAAAACATGTATGCATATTTGATTTTGTAATTGTTTTGATTTTGGAAATGAGTTCAGTAATGTTTTGGAACAGATTAAAACTTACACAAAAATAAGTTATCATTGTCTTTTCTTTTTGGTTTCTAACTTAAGTACATGCTAAAAATGGTATAATTTTCTTAGGACCTGAACTTTTCTGTAAACAAGTTTACTTTCATGGCTATTGTGTAATCTGCATTAGTTTATCTATATTAGTAAAATCAATGCAAGCATTTAATGTGCAACTGTTTTATTTGAACTGTTATTGTCCTGTATGAATACGTCTGTGTTCGCTTTTGCCTTAATGTTTGTTTAAAAGTGTTTTTGAAATGTTTGATTTTAGGAAGGATAGCTATTACCATCACACCAGTTAATGTGGACTTCAATAAACAAAAAAACAACCACTGTTATTTATATTTGCAGGTCAAACGTAGTGACTTTTTGAATCCAGCCGACAGCTGATGACCATTATGATATAGTATCAGTACAGTGTCGATACAGGCAGTGAGTGTGCCATACAGTCACATTGGCTTCAATTACAAACATAACTATTATTTAATAAATGTAATTAGTTACCTGGGAAGTAGATATTGCATTATTTTGAAACAAAAAAAATCCCCTCAACATATCTGACTTGCCTGTTAAGACATTTCATGAGATCAGAGTGCATCATGTAATATCTGTTACTTTTAATGTATGTCTTGAAAAGGTGCTGTGTTAGCACAGAACTAGCTGTCGGTGTGTGAAGTCCCTGGCTGAAAGTGTTCACTGTAGGTTGTTACCGCTAGTTAATAAAAAGAAAATGAAACTACACCAGTGTCTGGCTGTAGCCACATTATAATAATGTAGTGTCGCTGGAATGCTTCCAGTTTCCCAACCTACACTAGTTACTGCTACCGCCTATGGAACAAATGAGAATTTTCGTTATACCGTGGCCCCCTGACGCTGTGTAAAGTAAGAAAATTTGAGTTTTGTCTCTAAAACAGTTCAGGTATAAAATAATGTCATAAATGTTAAGATAAAATAAATGTTGCCACGAAAGATAAATAATACGGTTGTTTGAATGAAATTAAACCCCCTATTTAAATTCTAAATAGTTTCATCTGCAAATATGTCTTCAAACAATTAACCCAACGCTGGTGTCAGAACGTCATCAAAGCACACCTTAAAGGCCTACTGAAACCCACTACTACCCACCATGCAGTCTGATAGTTTATATATCAATGATGAAATATTAACATTGCAACACATGCCAATACGGCCTTTTTAGTTTACTAAATTGCAATTTTGAATTTCCCGCGAAGTCTCGTGTTGAAAACGTTGCAGTATAATGACGCGTGTGCGTGACGTCACCGGTGGAAGCGGACAATGTTCTCCCAGCAACGATCACGGCTAAAAGTAGTCTGCTTTAATCGCATAATTACAAAGTATTCTGGACATCTTTGTTGCTGAATCTTTTGCAATTTGTTCAATTAATAATGGAGACTACAAAGAACAAATATGTTGGTGGAAAGCCGTGTATTGCAGCTGTAGCACCACACATACAGCTAGTGTTTCTTTGTTTGTTGTGAAGCTTTACTATGGAACAGAGCGGTCAATCGAACATGGTTCTCTACCACATGTCAACCGGCAGGTTTCGGTAAGAAAATTGTGGTAATAAGTCGGCTCTTACTGTAAACATGAGTGGAGCTTGTGTCGTTCCTCCTGCAGCTGTCACAGGGGCAGCTGCGACTTTCTTGCCTCCTCCATGGCTTCCCTCAGAGACACTGGCGGTCACCACACCCCTCCGACTTTCAGGTATGACTATATAATCTCACTAAAACACTAGTAACACAATAAGCAGATAAGGGATTTTCCAGAATTATCCGAGGAAATGTGTCTATTAACATCTGAATCGCTCCGACTGCCCTCGTCTTTTTTTTCTTCTAGTCCTTCATTCTCACTGTCCTCCTCCACAAATCGTTCATCCTCGCTCAAATTAATGGGGTTATTGTCGCTTTCTCGGTCCGAATCGCTCTAGCTGCTGGTGGCCATGATTGTAAACAATGTTCAGATGTGAGGAGCCCTACAACCCGTGAGGTCACGTGCACATCGTCTGCTACTTCCAGTACAGGCAAGGCTTTTTTATTAGCGAAAAGTTGCAAACTTTATCTTTGATGTTCTCTACTAAATCCTTTCAGCAGAAATATGGCAATATCACGAAATGATCAAGTATGACACATAGAATGGACCTGCTATCCCAGTTTAAATAAGAAAATCTCATTTCAGTAGGCCTTTAAAGCATTCAAACACAGCACCAACATTTTGGAAAAAGGACAGAGATAATACATCGATTCAAGGCAGCATAGAACACATTTATGTTGACGTTTAAATTTTGCAACTCATTTTACATAACTGTGGTGCATTTAACAACCCACAAATGAAGTTAGAAACAGAGGGTTCACTAATTTTTAAAGACGGGGGAAACTTAACACGCAGCAGATGCACTAATAAAAATAGAATCATAATGACGTATTATTATGATTCCTACTACACTGATGATAACCCTATGTGGATTAGATCATCTCCACTTTAAATACAGGTAATGGGAAAATTGACATATTTATAGTCATACTTTATTTAGGTAGGTAGGTAGGTATTTATTGTCATTGCAAGTACAACGAAACTTTTTTTTTCAGCACAAACCCATTCACAAGGCGCCCCTTAAAAGATGGGAAAAAGCTAAACACTGGGGGACGATGAGTAAAAAAATACAATCTAGATATAATCTATATAAATTAGTGGGAAAAAACCTCCACAGCAGAGCACATATACATATTTCAACATACATCCTGCAGCAGAGGGGAGAGAATGGGGGCCACGGTAGTAGGCTGCAGCTCCTCTTGCGCTGCCCATGCCGTCCATCACCCCTAAGGGATTTGTGTCAAAATTTAAGAAAATAATGACCATTTATATAAATGAATTTTCTGTGAGTTTTAAAAACCGGACTTAAACCAAATTCCTGCAATAATTACTTTTTCAGAGCATGTAGCCCCGGGGTCCCCAAACCGAATACAGCCAGCCAGCGTCCAAAATCCGGCCCAAGGGAAGTCTCAAGTTTGTTTTTTTAATTTGTCCTTTCTAATCTATTTGCTACCGCTTGTACTCTCGAGGTCTCCTAGCCGCTCACACAAATCATATTGTCTAAAAATGCATTTTCTCATCAATAACGTGACATCATCGTGCTCGCGCCGCAGTGTCGGGCGAGTGCGCACTCTTTTAGTCATTTAGTGTGTGAGTAATATGTATATATATATATAGATATATAAATATATATATATATATATATATATATATATATTAGGTTAGGGGTGGTGGAAAAAATCGATTCGAATACAAACAGAATCGAATACTTTGTGCGATTCAAAATCGATTCTCATTTTTAAAAAATCGATTTTAATTTTGTTTTTTTTTAAATCAGTCCAACAAAACAATACACAGCAATACCATAACAATGCAATCCAATTCCAAAACCAAACCTGACCCAGCAACACTCAGAACTGCAATAAACAGAGCAAATGAGAGGAGACACAAACACGACACAGAACAAACCAAAAGTAGTGAAACAAAAATTAATATTATCAACAACAGTATCAATATTAGTTATAACTTCAGCATAGCAGTGATTAAAAATCCCTCATTGACATTATCATTAGACATTTATAAAAATAAAAAAAAAAGAACAATAGTGTCACAGTGGCTTACACTTGCATCACATCTCATAAGCTTGACAACACACTGTGTCCAATGTTTTCACAAAGATAAAAGAAGTCATATTTTTGGTTTGTTTAATCCATCCATTTTCTACCACTTATTCCCCTTTGGGGTCGTGGGGGGCGCTGGCGCCTATCTCAGCTACAGTCGGGCGGAAGGCGGGGTACACCCTAGACAAGTCGCCACCTCATTGCAGGGCCAACACAGATAGACAGACAACATTCACACTCACATTCACACACTAGGGCCAATTTAGTGTTGCCAATCAACCTATCCCCAGGTGCATGTCTTTGGAGGTGGGAGGAAGCCGGAGTACCCGGAGGGAACCCACACATTCACGGAGAGAACATGCAAACTCCACACAGAAAGATCCCTAGCCTGGATTTGAACCCAGGACTGCAGGACCTTCGTATTGTGAGGCAGACGCACTAACCCCTCTGCCACCGTGAAGCCCGGTTTGTTTAATAGTTAAAACAAATTTACATTATTGAAATCAGTTGATAAAACATTTTCCTTTATAATAATAAAAGCTTTTTTAAAAAAAATATACTACTCTGCTTGCATGTCAGCAGACTGGGGTAGATCCTGCTGAAATCCTATGTATTGAACGAATACAGAATTATTTTGAATCGGAAAAATATTGTTTTTGAATCGAGAATTGAATCGAATCAAAAAAAATCGATATATTATCGAATCGTGACCCCAAGAATCGATATTGAATCGAATCGTTGGACACCCAAAGTGCACACAGACACACACTCCTTTATGTGTTACCTTCTTGAGACCTCTAAAAATTGCCTACCTCTTTAGGACCACCATTTTTAGATATGTAAAGATTTGTATTTACAACATTAATAATATATACATACTATGCAAATATAAAAAAGGTAAGCTTTTAGTTATTTTTGTTTGTAATTGTTTCTTAATGTTCATTATTTACTTCAAATTATTACAGTATGTCTCTATATACATATTTATTTAATTTTTTTAATTAACTGTGGCTAAAGGGGGCACATTTCAATTTCTTACAAACACTACATATGTTGACCAT
Organism: Nerophis ophidion; assembly: GCF_033978795.1. Taxonomy (NCBI): domain Eukaryota; kingdom Metazoa; phylum Chordata; class Actinopteri; order Syngnathiformes; family Syngnathidae; genus Nerophis; species Nerophis ophidion. Next base: position 21,584,664 of record NC_084619.1, read on the forward strand.
AGGAGGAGTACTTTTAAAACCGACACACAGTCAATTTGAAAAATCTCTCCTTTTTAGGACCACACATATTTTGATGGATTTCACCACCAGGCGTGCAAATGAAACATTCTCTATTAGATGCAATGGTTATATGTATTGGGACTAGGATTTCGGTCCTAACTTGTTCATCGGTTCTCATATGGACGGCACTTTTCTTTGTTCATGTCTCAAGAAGAGTGGAGTGGAACCTTAGAAGTTAAAAGTTAAAGTTAAAGTTAAAGTTAAAAGTTAAAGTACCACACAAACACACACACACACACACACACACACCCACGCACACACTCACACACACACAGCCCGGCCCCCGGCCAATTTTTTTTAACCCAATCCGGCTCCCGAGTCAAAAAGTTTGGGGACCCCTGATGTCGACATACCAAATGTGTGTAGGGTCCAGCAGTGTTGAATTTAGGGTGGGGTGAAATTCCTTAAGGAATCTTGGTTAGGGGGCTCAGAATTTGCTGCTGGGTCCTACAGGAAGTCAGGTTAGGCAAGCATACTTTAGTATTTGTCTACGACAAAAGTATGATGTGTTCTCCAAAAAACACATTACTCATTACACGTGTTTGACCTTGCCTTAATCTGAATGCCATTTTTGTCAAAAGTCAAGTATTTTCTCCGTTTGAAATGAGCACCTAAAACCTGTATGTGGCGGCCCGACAAGGTAGATGTGCAGTGTGAGTGCTTAAATATCTCCTCATAAGCCTGTGCAAGGTGGTGCTGAATTGCTGAGTAGGCCTGCATTGAGCCAGTTTAAAAGTGAGCGTCAATCAGCTCCAGCCAGGCACAGTGTGTCAGCCCTCGTTAGCTGTGACCTTGGGAGATAATAATGGCACTAAAGCTGCAAAGGTAAATGTGAATGTAATAGCATTGTGATTAAAGAATTACGGAGGAGGGCATAAACAGTGCTTGCCTGCTTACAATCATCACCAAAGCCTGTATGGAGACGGATTTGGTTTTCATTATATGGAAATTAAAAGTATATAAACATAGTCTAAGCAAACATTGTAAACCTCTGCGTGTCCCTTTCGGGGTCGCGGTGGGTGCTGCATTAACCTGATATTTTTAAAAAGAGAATTATTGATTATGGGTACTTTTCCTCAGTAAGCAAAATTAACAGTAGCAATTTCATCCTTTACATATCTTACCCTCAAAATCAAAGGTACAATCTTATTTACACTTTACTACTACACATCATCAAATATCTTCAAGTTTTGTCTACATTTTTTGAAGACCTCTATAATCGTATTTGCATATATTCTGTATATATATATAGGGGTTAGTGCATCTGCCTCACAATACGAAGGTCCTGAGTAGTCCTGGGTTCAATCCCGGTATCTTTCTGTGTGGAGTTCGCATGTCCTCCCCATGAATGCGTGGGTTCCCTCCGGTTACTCCGGTTTCCTCCCACCTCCGAAGACATGCACCTGGGGATCGGTTGATTGGCAACAATAAATTGGCCCTATTGTGTGAATGTGAGTGTGAATGTTGTCAGTCCATCTGTGTTGGCCCTGCGATGAGGTAGCGAATTGTCCAGGGTGCACCCCGCCTTCCGCCCGATTGTAGCTGAGATAGGCACCAGCACCCCCTGCGACCTTGAAGGGAATAAGCGGCAGAAAATGGATGGATGGATGGATGTATATAAATATATATATATATATATATATATATATATATATATATATATGTATATATATATATATATATATATATATATATATATATATATATATATATATATATACCATTGACTTGCAGTCAGGCGAGGCAGGTGAGGCAGTGCCTCACGTGCCATCATGGAAAGAAAAAAATGTAAAATGTAAAAAGAAAAAAAAAATAATTGTTATATGTATCCAGTGATTATACTTTATAAAGTAATTTTCTATTTAACTTCACCAGTTTTAGATTATTTTTATTCAAAATCGCTGAATTTTCACATTTGCCGTTCGAATACTGAGAAAAGACTTGCGGTGAGTCAGCAGCCAGTTGAGCCTCACCATGGATTGCGCAATGACTCGGCTAACTGCTGGCCTGCTGTGCAGTGAGACCGTATTGCTGTATGAATTATATTATACATTTCCATAGTTTAGTTAGCTGAAGTATATAATGTACAGTGTATTTTGTCAACAACTGTATGTGTGTAACGTATTTCTTGTGCTGGGCAATCATAAAACGGCTGCGAAAACGCACTGTTTGAGGCACCTGTTCTCCCGCCTCCTGGATGATAGAGGGCGCTAGTGATCCCTGGGATCATTCTTGCGATTATTCTGCGGCAGAATAAGTGACAACAAGCTACAGTTAGCAAGTGCAGCGGCAGCGATCGTTTATTTTTTCCTCTCCCCTGGACTTTTAACAAAGATGATTACATATCTAAAATAAAACAGTTTTCTAAACTGGACTTTCAATCAAAGCAGGAGGTAATAATTAAAGGAAGACCAACGCCGGAGCTAAAAGATTTGCTTCAGACAGTGATCTCCATCAAGACAGAGAGACTTTTTAAAAGTTTAATGATAATGTCAAAGAGGGATTTTTAATCACTGCTATGCTGAAATTATAACTAATATTGATACTGTTGTTGATAATATTCATTTTTGTTTCACTACTTTTGGTTTGTTCTGTGTAGTGTTTGTGTCTCCTCTCAATTGCTCTGTTTATTGCAGTTCTGTGTGTTGCTGGGTCAGGTTTGGTTTTGGAATTGGATTGCATTGTTATGGTATTGCTGTGTATTGGTTTGTTGGATTGATTAAAAAAAAATAAAAAAAATAAAAAAATAAAAATAAAATGAAAAATATATATATATATATTTTTTAATGAGAATCAATTCTGAATCGCACAACGTGAAAATCGCGATTCATATTCGAATTTATTTTTTTCCCACCCCCCTAATATATATATATATATATATATATATATATATATATACATAATTTTAATTTTTTTATTTTATTAAAACTTTTATTTTGACTGTTGTCGCCAAAATGGTGGTTCTGTACTCAATCTATACTCAGCAGACAGTAAACACCTATATTTCCAGGAATGCTGTTATTGCTGGTTTTCACGTTTTCACCTGCCTATCACAAATGACACACTGTATCTTGATACCTCTAAATATTCTCGGATCTAAACATTGCCGGACAACAGGGAATCAACTTAAACTTTACACCTAAACATTGAGGCAAAACATTTAGTGTCAGAGAACAATTTCAATAAACAAATGTAAATTGAATTATGTGGATCCAGATGAAGGTGATACAATGTGGTTCGGAGGAAACTGGATATTACTTAAAATAACTGGTTAAAAAAGGGCGGGAGTTCAAAAATGTTATACTTCCCATTACCCTTTTGAGATATGTTTATTAAATTAAATTTAATTTAATTTTCTTAATAACATTTTTTTTGAATTTTTGTGAAATAATAATATTGCCATTGAGCACAAGACAGTTCAATGGAGATATGGATTATATTATCACATGATGTGGAGCTGACTATGAAATACTCAATAAACAACTAAACAATGTTTTTCTTTTTTTATTAATAACACATCTAGGACTTCAATTTTGTAAAACACATCGCCAAAAAATTGTATTGGCTTTAATATTTTGTGACATGCACTTGCCCGCATTAAGGGCCCACCTATAAAGATTTAGCCCAGAAAAAGTAGTCTGACATTGTAGTCAATAAGTTCCTTATTTATTTCTATCCTGCTGTTGTGGGGAAGACTGGCTCGTACATGCACATGCATTCTCTGCTGTTGCCATTTCTAATACAAAGTTGCATATAATGCTTATATCTGTCAGTAGACTCGATATGGAAGCGCTAAAACCTACACCATGGATGACAGTTGAAGTGGAGGCACGTAAATAAGACCGCCCACAAAACGACACATCCTCAAAAGACGGTCAGAAGGCAGTTTGAAGATAATCTATGCAAAATGTTGACCAAAGAACCACCATTACATTTCATGTAGACATTAACGAAATATTTTAAATGTGAAATAAAAAAAATCATAATACGGCCCTTTTAAAGCAACTGTACATACAGAATTTAAGAGAGCAAATTGCAAAGCTTACAACAGGAGAGCACTTTAAAAAACTAAATATATTATAAGTCCCAATCAGATTTCCGACCTCAGATCCAATCTCATTTTGCTTTCCAACCTGATATTTGACAACAGATCATAGAAATTAAAATGTCTTACAGCAAATATATTAAGTAAACACAACAACACATTTTTTATGAAGCTTATTTTATTGGAATTTTAATTTGTTTCTATTGTTGTAAATCAGATGATACTGGTATATTAAATGTGTGGTATTGGATGCAGTACATATATATTTTTTTTTAACAAAAAATTGGCTACTGCACAGTAACAATCAACCCAAACCTATTATTGCCACGTATTAAAATTGTTTTGGACATAATGTCATAGCTGTCTAGAGTTTCCAATAATGTCTACAACTAATATTTCTTTTGAGTGATTGGAGCACATACTTTTTGGTCACAAAACATATTCATGAAGTTTGGTTCTTTTATAAATTTATTATGGGTCTACTGAAAGTATGACCAAATCTGCTGGGTCAAAAGTATATATTCAGCAATGTTAATATTTGCTTCCATGTCCTTGGCAAGTTTCACTGCAATAAGGCGCTTTTGGTAGCCATCCACAAGCAGTTCTGCTAAATTTGATGGTTTTCCAGCCTCGGACTGGTTTCTTCAGCATTGTCCACATGTTCTCAATGGGGTTTAAGTCAGGACTTTGGGAAGGCCATTCTAAAACCTTAATTTTAGCCTGATTTAGTCTTTCCTTTACCACTTTTAGCATGTGTTTGAGGTCATTGTCCTGTTGGAACAAACAGCTCAATTTGTGTTTCATCTGACATCACATGGACAAAGATAAGACCTTCTGGAGGAAAGTTCTGTGGCCACATGAAACAAAACATTTTGCTATTCGACCACTATACCCAATAATATGTTTGAAGGAGTAAATGTGAGGCCTTTAATCCCAGGAACACCACACCTACAGTCAAGTATGGTGGTGGTAATATTATCAAAGACAACCGAAAATCATCGGCCCGAAGGCTCGGTCTTGGGCGCATTTGGGTGTTCCAACAGGACAGTGATCCCAAACACACGTCAAAAGTGCTAGAATTAAGGTTTTAGAATGACCTTCCCAAAGTCTTGACTTAAATGTGTGGACAATTCTGAAGAAACAAGTCTATGTCAGAAAACCAACACATTTAGCTGAACTGCATCAATTGTGTCGAGAGGAGTGGTCAAAAGTTAAACCAGAAGCTTGCCAGAAGCTTGTGGATGGCTACCAAAAGTGCCTTATTGCAGTGAATCTTGCATGTAACCAAGTATTAACATTTCTGTACGTATACTTTTGACCCAGGAGATTTGGCCACAAAATAAATTCATGAAAGGACCAAACTTCATGAATGTTTTTTGTGACGAACAAGTATGTGCTCCAATCACTCTATCACAAAAAATAAGGGTTGTAGAAATTATTGGAAACTCAAGACAGCCATGACATTATGTTTACAAGTGTATGTAAACATTTGACCACGACTGTAGGTCATGTGGTTGCAACCTTGCAATACAGACCACACATAATAGGTCTGCTGTCTACTAAGTTTCTTTCTAGTCCACTTTTGTGTACCAAGTCATTTTGCATTATATTCGATAAAACACAATATATCAACATAACACAATAAATAGGTATGCTCTGTTTACCTTGCCAATGGCCACGAGGCATACAATTACCAGAAATAAAAAAGGTGCAATTTGTCAAATGGGTTGATAGAGATGTCTAGAATAATAATACAACCAATGCTGTTCCTTTTCCTGCATAGTAATGGAAGTCAAAACTATAAAAATGGAGTAAAAGCAGGCAATCTTAAATGCTGTTAATGGATAATAGGTCCTGTAATGTCTTTTTCTTTTTCAGTATAGAAGCTTGACAAATAATGTGTTGGTTGTCATTTATCTTGATCTTTGATGTCCTCATCTCATGGACACATTCCAATGAGGGAAGCCAAAGCGAGACAGAATGTCCCTAGCGTGTCAAACGTGAGACCTTGTACCTTGACCAAACATCTGTTGAAGCGGTGACTATGATTGAAGGATAATTGGGTGCAAGCTTGTTGAAATGAAACCCTGTGACAGACCAGGAAATTCCACTTTCATGGACACAGCCCTGGCAGGTTTGAGTTTGGGTTCGACGGCTGGCTTCATAAAAGTCTCGAATGAAAAACTAAAAGAGCAGGTTGACGTAAAACTCATCCAAGTGATAAATTGTTCATGTCAGACAGCTTGCGATGAAACCTTTCCTAATTTGTTATGTATTCGTAATTAACGACGAACAAGGCGACTCAACACAGTACAGTGGAACCTCCAACAGGGCACACATTTTCTTTTGCTAAACTAAACTGACTTCTGAGTTGTTCTGACTTAAAAAAAATGTTTTTAACTTTAACCACAAACACAATCAAACCAAGTGGAGATAATAGCTATAGCTGCAAGTGTTGCATTTCAATCAATATATGTTTGGGGAGATTAATTTTTGTATGTAATTAAATGTTATCTAATACATTTCGCCCACTGTACTGAACAGTCAGACTCTTCAGATTGGTGACTATTTGTCATGACCTTGAATGACAGTTTGGACTTTATTATTAGTTCCTTAACTTCTGTATTACTTGGTATTGTTTATACTTCCTGTTTGCCCCCACCATTTCCGTAGTCTGAGCGCTGGCTCCTTCAAAGGGGAACATTATAACAATTTCTAAAGGGTTAAAACCAATAAAAAACAGTTCCCAGTGGCTTATTTTATTTTTCAAAGTTTTTCTCAAAATTTTACCCATAACGCAATATCCCGAAAAACGGCTTCAAAGTGCCTGATTTTAACCGTCGTTATATCCACCCGTCCATTATCCTGTGACGTCACAGCGTGACCACACAGAAACAAACATGGCAGATAGCACAGAAAGGTATAGCGATATCAGCTCGGATTCAGACTCGGATTTCAACGCCGTAAGTGAGTCAACAGATTACGCATGTATTGAAAAGGATGATTGGAGTGTGGAGGCAGGTAGCGAAAACGAAATTGAAGAAGAAACTGAAGCTATTGAGCCATATCACGACAGACAGCGGCACGGGAGGAAGCGAGGACCAATTCCGCCATCGCCTTCTAATCAACGATTGGTATGTATTTGTTTGGCATTAAATGCGGGTGAAGGGACAGGCTGGATGCAAATATAGCTACAGATTAGGCATAATGATGCAAAATGTACATACAGCTAGCCTAAATAGCATGTTAGCATCGATTAGCTAGCAGTCATGCCTTGACCAAATATGCCTGATTAGCACACTCCACATAAGTCAATAACATCAACAAAACTCACCTTTGTGCATTCATGCACAACGTTAAAAGTTTGGCGGACAAAATGAGACAAAAAAAAAGTGACATAAATCATGTCTTAGCCAACATATCCAGGGGGTTTACCTCGTTCGTCTGCGGGAACAGACTGCCGTCGTCCCTGAATAGCTCGCATTCAGTGGTGTTCTATTTTCCAATATTGCAGATATCTTTGACTTTATCGTGGGAAATGCATCTGCTTTAAGTGTCGCAGGATATCCACACATTCTTGCCATCTCTGTCGTAGCATAGCTGTCGTCGGTAAAGTGTGCGGAACAAACGAGGGACTTTCGCATCTTTTGACCACTGGTGCAACTTGAATCCGTCTCTGTTCGTGTTGTTACACCCTCCGACAACACACCGACTAGGCATGATGTCTCCAAGGTACGGGAAAACAGTCAAAAAAACGGAAAATAACAGAGCTGATTTGACTGGATGTTTGTAATGAGATTGAGAAAATGGCGGATCGCTTCATGTTGTGACGTCACGGGTGAAAGGTCGTCGCTCCGACAGGCTATCAAATGAAAAGCGTTTAAATCGCCAAATTCACCCTTTTAGAGTTTGGAAATCGGTTAAAAAAACATATGGTCTTTTTTCTGCAACATCAAGGTATATATTGACGCTTACATAGGTCTGGTGATAATGTTCCCCTTCAACTGTCCCTTGTTGCCAATCAGGATGGTTCTTATGGACAAGGCTGGATCATTTTTTGCTCCGTAGCGCAACATACTGTATAGCTTTCCCAATGCTAACTGTGCCTTATTGATTTTCTCGTGCACTTCCCTGCTGCACTATTTCTGTGGTTTCCCTAATGAGGTTTTTACCTTCACTTAGCCTGCTGTGTCTGTACCCTGAGGTCCAAAACAACAAGGACAACAAAGGTCATAACAACAATAGCCTTAAAAAGGCCAATTAAATAAAAAAAAGGCCACACTTTGGACAAACTGTGGTTCACAGCTATTTTATGCCGACACATATAAAACAGTAACAGTTTGAGATGTTTCAAATATTATTCATTATATTTGTGTTTATTTTAGTCCCTTCCTGGCTGAAGTTGAGCATTAACAGTTCTAGTTTGTCGCAATGTTCCTGTTCTCAACTTAACAACCACGATGTTGGAAGGCAAAGTGTTTCCAAACAGATTCTAAAAGTCTCCAGGTTCTGGCTTCTCACGAGCTAACTCTTGTTAGCTAAAGGTTGGTCAGTGGGCTGCACTGCATTTGTTCATTTGTTAGACTAACCCTCATTTTAACGTCAACCGATTGGAAAGGTGTACCAAACCAAAGGTTCCGTTTCAAAAAATTAAGATAGAAGTGCACCCCTTTCATCAGCACTTTATTCTTCTACTTATACCTATACTCAGTGGCCTCGTGGTTAGAGTGTCCGCCCTGAGATCGTTTGGTTGTGAGTTCAAACCTCGGCCGAGTCACACCAAAGACTATAAAAATGGGACCCATTAACTCCCTGCTTGGCACCTAGCATCAAGGGTTAGAATCACCAAAAATGATCCCCGGGCGCGGCCACCGCTGCTGTTCACTGCTCCCCTCACCTCCCCGGGGGGGAATAAGGCGATGGGTAAAATGCAGAGGACAAATTTTACCACGCCTTGTGTGTGTGTAACTTCAATGCCATCACTAGCCTTCTGTCTAGAAAAGGGATTTATGGCTCTTTGAAGGGAGCCTGGTCTTGTAGATATCTTCATGTAAAAGAGGGGTTCAAAAGAATGCCTCGTAACATTTATTTTTTGGGATTTTTCTTAAGAAATTACTGTATTGTATTGAAGGAAACAATCACTGCATGGTAACTTTTATAATATTAGTTTTGAATCTGAATTACTCACATTTTTACTATTTTGAACTTTATTTGTAGAGAATATTCGAACATATTAAAAAATTATAATTTCATTTGGTTGAGTTTTCAATGTAAACTGACCATAAGGACGTACCTTATCCCAATGCTTTATAAGTGAAATCCTTATTTGGAATTTTCTCCAAACACATTTAATCGATCACAACTAGACTGTTCAATTTGTCTTAGAAGATGTTTCGCCTCTCATCCATGTTGGTAATAATTAATAGTTGATAACTAGGCGCACCGATCTGTCACCCAGAATCACATCAATGGTCAGCAAGAACATACGATAACAAAATTCAACATTGTGGCATTTTTTTGTCTTGTGTCGTTTGTACAGTATTTGTTGTGGCTTTTTAATCGTGCTAAAGCTGAACGTTTTTGTGTTGTAATTTATGACATTGTCTTATGCCGTTTGCGTTTATTATGGCCTTTTTCGACCATCGTCGCTATCCGCCATTTCAGTTTTGATGACGTCACAGACGTTTAAATAGACCCAACGCATAAAAAAACCTATTTTTTAAAAGTGCTAAACTTCATATAACGTCTGCCGTGCTTATATCAAATGTTTTATTTTTTTCTAGTATCATAGGGGGGAAAAAAACCCACTAACAATACTCCATTTACATCTCGTTACCTGAATATTGATCAAGTATTAATGATATTGTAATCATAAGCGCTAATGCAGACAAACTCCTTTTAGTGGCGCCGTGATCACAGAGAACTAACTCGCTTGTTGACATACTGACCCAATGAGCTGCTTCGTTGCCTTTCTATTTATTAAAAGGTAATTATAGATTATCAATCACACATCTCACCTGGCTAGCAGAAGGTTGTGGCTGATAGACCGAGAAGTTGGTCATTTCTGACATTCTATTAAGACTTTAAAGTGCCTGTTTGCAGACTACCGTTTTTTTTTTAACCTTCTGGATTATGGTTAACTCTTAATCTAAACACGAATATATGAACATCCCATTCGTCGGCAATCCCAGTGAGAGCAGACATTGTACACTAAGCGATGTTGTATTATGTTTGTAGTTTGTATATCTTGTTTCGCACTTGGCAGGAGCGCTGTCTGATGCTTAGTGTTTTACTAAAGCTGGATCTGATTGGCACATAGCTTCTAAAACGTATATATTCAAGCTCAAATTATTAATGTCCCAACGTAGTCTTTGATGGATGGCTCTCATGAAGTCTGCCATAGGTAGGTTGTTGAAGGGAAAAGTGAATGTTGTGATGCGTCTGCAAAATTAATACAAACCCAGTTTCCATATGAGTTGGGAAATTGTGTTAGATGTAAATATAAACGGAATACTATGATTTGCAAATCATTTTCAACCCATATTAAATTGAATGCACTACAAAGACAACATATTTGATGTTCAAACTGGTAAACATTTTTTTTTTTTTTTTGCAAATAATCATTAACTTTAGAATTTGATGCCAGCAACACATGACAAAGAAGTTGGGAAATGTGGCAATAAATACTGATAAAGTTGAGAAATACTCATCAAACACTTATTTGGAACATCCCACAGGTGTGCAGGCTAATTGGGAACAGGTGGGTGCCATGATTGGGTATAAAAGCAGCTTCCATGAAATGCTAAGTAATTCAAAAACAGAGATGGGGCGAGGGTCATCAATTTGTAAACAAATTGTCAAACAGTTTTAGAAGAACATTTCTCAATGAGCTATTGCAAGGAATTTAGGGATCTTACCATCTACGGTCCGTAAAATCATCAAAAGGTTCAGAGAATCTGGAGAAATCACGGCACGTAAGCGATGATATTACGGACCTTTGAACCCTCAGGCGGTACTGCATCAAAAACCGACATCAGCGTGTAAAGGATATCAACACATGGGCTCATGAACACTTTATAAAACCACTGTCAGTAGCTACAGTTGGTCGCTACATCTGTAAGTGCAAGTTAAAACTCTGCTATGCAAAGCAAAACCCATTTATCAACAACACCAAGGAACGCCGCTGGCTTCGCTGGGCCCAAGCTCATCTAAGATGGACTGATGCAAAATGGTGAAGTGTTCTGTGGTCTGACGAGTCCACATTTGAAATTATATTTGGAAACTGTGGATGTGGTGTCCTCTGGAACAAAGATGAAAATAACCATCCGGATTGATATAGGCGCAAAGTTCAAAAGCCAGCTTCTGTGATGGTATGGGGGTGCATTAGTGCCCAAAGCATGGGTAACTTACACATCTTTGAAGGCACCATTAATGCTGAATGGTCCATACAGGTTTTGGAGCAACATATGTTGTCATCCAAGCAACATTATCATGGACGCCCCTGCTTATTTCAGCAAGACAATGCCAAGCCACGTGTTACAATAGCGTGGTTTTGTAGTAAAAGAGTGCGGGTACTTTTCTGGCCCGCCTGCAGTCCAGACATGTCTCCCATCGAAAATGTGTGGCGCATTTTGAAGCATAAAATACGACAGCGGAGACCCCGGACTGTTGAACGACTGAAGTTCTACATAAAAGAAGAATGGTAAAGAGTTCCACTTTCAAAGCTTCAACAATTAGTTTCCTCAGTTCCCAAACGTTTATTGGGTGTTGTTAAAAGAAAAAGTGATGTAACACAGTGGTGAACATGCCCTTTCCCAACTACTTTGGCACATGTTGCAGCCATGAAATTCTAAGTTAATTATTATTTTCCCCAAAAAATAAAGTTTATGAGTTTGAACATCAAATATCTTGTTTTTGTATTGCATTCAATTGAATATGGGTCGAAAAGGATTTGCAAATCATTGTATTCCGTTTTTATTTACATCTAACCCAATTTTCCAACTCATATGGAAACGGGGTCTGTAACTTTGGCTTGAATGAAGCCATAATTTATGTAATGTATGTCAATATTACATGTTGCAATGAATGAGCCTGTTGCTACATTACATACTGTATATACTTACAGCATTAATTGAGTTTTTCTTTAGGAAACTTTATAGGCAGAACAGAGAGACTCCCATTGACTTGCTAACATTTATTCACAAGTTAAATGCATAAAAGAAATAAAAAAAACATACAGTCGCAATCAACATTTTTTCTTTTATCGGACATCACGTGAACAAAGATAAGACCTTCTGGAAAAATTTTTTGGGGTCAGATTAAACAAAAATTGAGCTGTTTGGCCACAATACACAGCAATATTTTTGAAGGAACCCTAACCGGTCAATCCCAGGAACACCAACCCTACCGTCAGGAATGGTGGTTGTAATATTATGCTCTGGGCCTGTTTTGCTGCCAGTAGAACTGGTGCTTTACAGAGAGTAAATGGGACAATTAAAAAGGAGGATTACCTCCAAATTATTCAGGACAACCTAAAATCATCAGCCTGGAGGTTGGTTCTTGGACGCAGGTGGGTGTTCCAACAGGACAATGACTCCAAACACACGTCAAAAGTGGTAAAGGAATGGCCAAATCAGTCTAGAATTAATGTTTTAGAATGGCCTTCCCAAAGTCAAGACTTAAATGCGTGGAAAATGCTGAAGAAACAAGTCCATGTCAGAAAACCAAAAAATTTAGCAGAACTACAACAATTTTGTCAAGCGGTGTCGTCAAAAATTCAACCAGAAGCTTACAAGAAGCTTGTGGATGTCTACCAAAAGTGCCTTATTGCAGTGAAACTTGCCAGGGGACATCCATCCATCCATTTTCTACAGCATATTCCCTAGGCTCAGGGACATGTAACCAAATATTAACATTGCTGTATGTATACTTTTGACCCAGCAGATGTGGTCACATTTTTAGTAGACCTATAATAAATTCATAAAAGAACCAAACTTCTGGAATGTTTTTTGTGACCAACAAGTATGTGCTCCAATCACACTATCACAAAAAAATAAGAGTAGCAGAAATTATTGGAAACTCAAGACAGCCATGACATTATGTTCTTTACAACTTTTGATCGCGACTGTATGTGTGCTCGTCTCACACAAAAATTGTGAATGATAAGCAACATTCCATAACAAGTGCAATTCCCCTTAAACAGTTCAAGTCCTCTCTGGGTAAAAAAATATATAAATAACATTAAAATAAAAAATAACTACTGTATAGAAATATGACTGCAACATTGTATTATCCTACCTGGTAACTGTACATCTAAACTAGGCGACTTAACACAGTTCCTGGTTAAATACCCACCTTCTACCATCCAAGTTATGTCCGTTGTGTCCTTGAACAAGACACTTCACCCTTGCTCCTGATGGGTCCTGGTTAGCACCTTGCATGGCAGCTCCCACCATCAGTGTGTGAATGTGTGTGTGAATAGGTGAATGTGGAAATAGTGTCAAAGCGCTTTGAGTTCCTTAACGGGGAACATTATCACCAGAACTATGTAAGCGTCAATATATACCTTGATGCTGCAGAAAAAAGACCAAATATTTTTTTAACCGATTTCCGAACTCTAAATGGGTGAATTTTGGCGAATTAAATGCCTTTCTATTTATCGCTCTCGGAGCGATGACGTCAGAACGTGACGTCACATAATAAAGCCGCCATTTTCTCAAACACATTACAAACACAGCGTCTCAACTCTGTTATTTTCCGTTTTTTCGACTATTTTCTGGAACCTTGGAGACATCATGCCTCGTCGGTGTGTTGTCGGAGGGTGTAACAACACTAGCAGGGAGGGATTCAAGTTGCACCACTGGCCCAAATATGCGAAAGTGGCAAGAAATTGGACGAAATTTGTTCAAAATACGACGGTGTGGGGAAAACCGACGAAATGGTCAGTCGTTTGTTCCGCACACTTTACCGACGAAAGCTATGCTACTACAGAGATGGCAAGATTGTGTGGATATCCTGCGCCACTCAAAGCAGATGCATTTCCAACGATAGAGTCAAAGAAATCTGATGCCAGACCCCCATTGAATGTGCCGGAGTGTCTGCACATTTTACCAGCGATGCTAAGGCAGACATGGCACACAGATGTATGGATAACCTGCAGATGCATTTCCAACGATAAAGTCAACTAAATCACAAAGGTGAGTTTATTTGATGTTGTTGACTTATGTGCTAATCAGACATATTTGGTCGCGGCATGACTGCCAGCTAATCGATGCTAACATGCTATTTAGGCTAGCTGTATGTGCATTTGAAACTATATTTACATCCAGCGTTTCCCTCCACCCACATTTCAATCAATCAATCAATCAATGTTTACTTATATAGCCCTAAATCACTAGTGTCTCAAAGGGCTGCACAAACCACTACGACATCCTCGGTAGGCCCACATAAGGGCAAGGAAAGCCAAACAAACACTTACCAATCGATGGATTTAAGTTGATCCAGTGTCACAAGATGCGAAACTTCCGATCGTTGGTCCGCACATTTTACCGGCGATGCTCAGGCAAACATGGCCGAATAGCGTCAATAGCTATTCGCTCAAAAGCTTAGGTTTCTTCTTCAATTTCGTTTTCGCTATCTGCCTTCATACTCCAACCATCTGTTTCAATACATGCGTAATCTGTTGAATCGCTTAAACCGCTGAAATCCGAGTCTGAATCCGAGCTAATGTCGCTATATCTTGCTGTGGTATCCGTATTGGCATCACTGGATGACGTCACAGGAAAATGGACGATGGCTTCACAGATAGCGAAAATCAGGCACTTTAAAACTTTTTTTAGGGATATTCCGGGATGGGTAAAATTTAGAAAAAAAATTCAAAAAATAAAATAAGCCACTGGGAACTGATTTTTATTGGTTTTAACCCTTCTGAAATTGTGAAAATGTTCCCCTTTAAAAAGGTAGAAAAGCCCTATACAAGTTTAACCTATTTTTCATTGACCCCTAACAAGACAATGAAACCCGTAAAGTGCATCCGTTCGCTAATGTCACATCTCTGTTTCTGTGTTGCTATCGCAAAAAACATAAATACACAACTCATCGTATTATTATTATTGTTATATTATTTTAATTTTGAGGTCATTTTTGCTTTCAACTCCAAATTGCAAGACGCTTGGTGTTATGAACATTGGAGGTTCGACTGCACTGTTTATGAAGTGTGATTTTATTGACACACACAGTAACGCAGGCACTTTGCTGTTCAGCGATTTTGCATGGCATTTACAAATAATGATGTAAACAAGAACTCGTTGGATCCTCCAGCTTGAGTTCTGGTGAGAAGTCAAAGTGAGGGAAAGAAAGTGTGACTTTCTCCTTCCTGCTGTGAAAGTGTGACAAAGATAGACATGTCTTTTGTTCTGCAGCGTCTCTGCATTTTTCAGGTACGTTTAATTAATGCATGCATGTAGCGTGGTTCTTGTCTCGTGGCGTACGGAAGGAATGGCATCTGTTTAATCAACAACTTCCTCTGATAGTCCCTCAGTTGGGTGCGAGCTGTTGGTGGAATTCTCAGATGGCACCGCTGAGGGATATGAGCCTTGTAGAGACTCACAACACTGTCTCCAGGAGCTCTGCACAGCCGGCAGCGGAGAGGAAAAAAAATACAATTTAGTAAAAGCAGTTTGAGGTCCCGAGCCTGGATCTCTCCCTGCATGGCGTTGCTTTGCGACTCGAAGTATTTCAAGCGCCTTTATTATTGTCATAGCCCATTAGTCTAAAAGGGGAACGCTACTGTTTCCCCTTGCGGATTATGCAGGCGGAGTAGCCTTTGTTGCAGACAGATCTCATTTTACTGGTGATTGCTCTTGGCTGCCTGGGATTGTAATCAAGGCACTAGCATGCTCATATAAGCCCACTCCACGCGGAGACTCAGGAGATTACCTTTTCGATCCCCATCAACTATGATTACCCCTCCCGAGGTGTGTGGAAATGCCACATTTTACATATCCTAATATTTCACCTCCTATAAAAGTACTGCTTTGGAGTGAAGGCAATGTCAAGGGAAAACACTATAAGGCAGTTGAAGCTACTGTTGTGGCGGTGGAGTCCCTCCGAATAAGGTTGGTGGGGTAATTGGAGCTCCCGTGGTCTTTAACGTACACTGACGGGCCACCACAACTACTATCAATGTAATTGGATCTAATTGGCCCATTGTTGCTCGTGATTCAGATTAAATAGCAATGACTAATTCAAATGGCGGTGTGACCTTTTGCAAGCTGTATTCCAATTAACCTTCTGCCCATGCATGCAGGTACTGTATGTGGAAGTGGGTCACAAGCAATGGCTGATCGGCTTCGTACCATTCAGCTATCTCAACCAGCTCGCGACTGACAGAGATGACATCCTGGTAATTACTTCTTAATTAGACTGAAACCTTTTATTCAACAATGGAGATACAGTATTCATGCATGGACCATACTTGCCAACACTCCTGATTTTCCAGGGAGACTCCCGAACTTCAGCGCCCCTCCTGAAAATCTCCCAGGGCAACCATTCTCCCGAATTTCTCCCGATTTCCACCTGGACATCAATATTGGGGGCGTGCCTTAAAGGCCTACTGAAATGAGATTTTCTTATTTAAACGGGGGATAGCAGGTCCATTCTATGTGTCATGCCTGATCATTTCCCGATATTGCCATATTTTTGCTGAAAAGATTTAGTAAAGAACATCCACCATAAGGTTTGCAACTGGAGAAAAGCCCCGCCTCTACCGGAAGTCGCAGACGATGACGTCACACGTGTGATGGCTCCTCATACAGAATATTCACATTATTTTAATGGGAGCCTCCAACAAAAACAGCTATTCCGACCGAGAAAACGACAATTTCCCCATTAATTTGAGTGAGGATGAAAGATTCGTGTTTGAGGATAGTGATAGCAACGGACTAGAAAAAAAAAAACACGATTGCAATCGCGTTGCATTGAGACGGATTCATATGTTTTTAAAGACATTTACTAGGATAATTCTGGGAAACCCCTTATCTTTCTATTGTGTTGCTAGTGTTTCAGTGAGTTTAACAGTACCTGATAGTCGGAAGTGTACGTCCACGGCCGGGTGTTGACGCGCAGTGTCCCGGGGAAGTCAACGGCAGCTGTACGGGAGGCGCAAGCTCAGCTGATATCCGGTGAGTGGCGACTTTTTATCCACAATTTTCTCACCGAAACCTGCTGGTTGACATGTAGTCGGGATCCATGTCTGCTCTGATCAATAGTAAAGTTTACAACTCCGTGAATTTTAAACAAGGAATCACCATGTGTTTGTGTGGCTAAAGGCTAAAGCTTCCCAACTCCGTCTTTGTACTTTGACTTCTCCAATATTAATTGAACAAATTGCAAAAGATTCAGCAACACAGATCGCCAAAATACTGTGTAATTATGCCGTTAAAGCAGACGACTTTTAGCGGTGTGTGTGTGCAGCGCTCATATTCATAACAGCCCGTGACATCACGTGTACACGTCATCATTACGCGACGTTTTCAAGAAAAAAGTCCCGGGAAATTTAAAATTGCAATTTAGTAAACTAAAAAGGCCGTATTGGCATGTGTTTCAATGTTAATATTTCATCATTGATATATAAACTATCAGACTGCTTGGTGGGTAGTAGTGGGTTTCAGTAGGCCTTTAAAGGCACTGCCTTTAGCGTCCTCTCTCACCTGAAACCTTCACCCCTTAACAGGCGCATGCTGTCCAAGCATCCGCTTTTCCTCCCTATAAACAGCGTTGGACATAATAATGTAGCGTTGTACGGGTTTAACAATGGTCTTTACTCGATATGTCAAGAAATGCTGACACGTATGACCTTTTAACTGGTTTAATGATAACGCACGCACACACACACACACACACAAAAGCAAGGCATACTTGGTCAACGGCCATACATGTCACACTGTGGGTGGCCGTATAAACAACTTTAACACTGTTACTACAATGCGCCACAATGTCAACCCACACCAAACAAGAATGACAAACACATTTCGGGAGAACATCCGCACCGTGACACAACATAAAGTCAACAACAATAACGCAGAATCCCTTGCACCACTAACGCTTCCGGGACGCTACAATAACATCTACGGCTTTTGGATTTCAGTGCACAACTGCACACACAACAAGAAGGAGACAAAGCAACAGAACAAAGAAGAGACATGGCAACGACAAGTAATGAGAAGAAATACACTTGCAAGTTCCAAAATCCATCCATCAATTTTCTACTTCTTGTCCCTTTTAGGGTCGCGGGGGGTTGCTGGAGCCTATCTTTGGTGCATTCGGGAGGAAGGCGGGGTACACCCTGGACCAGTTGCTACCTCATCCAAAATGTTTGAAAAAAAAAAGAATTTAATTTCATCCAGGACAGCTCGAAGGGGAAGTGGTATGCTGCCTGCACCCCAACCCCGCTCCCGAAACCACGCCCCCACATCTCCCGAATTCAGAGGTCTCAAGGTTGGCAAGTATGGGACGGACACAATGCTTTCTTTCCAGTACAAAACATTTTGAGTAAATCACAACAGAGATCTATTAAATCATAAATGATATAATTGAGTCTGTCATGGATAATGAAGACTTTAATGTTCATAATTAGGAAAACAATTTATGTCAGGAACTAAGGTTGTACAGTATACCGGTATTAGTATAGTACCGCGATACTAATGAATTATTTTCGGTAAGGTACCGTCCCCGAAACGTCGTGTCATTGCTGGTTTACGAGCAGACGAGCATGTTCGGCGGCACACAATCACAGAGTACTTACGAGCAGACACAGTGTGTGGACAGAAAAGGGAGAACGGACGCATTTTGGCTTAAAAACTAACGATAAAGGTGATGTTATGACACTGAAACGCCCTCAGGAAGAGGTGCTTTAAGACATGGCTAGCTAGCTAGCTGCTAATGTCCATCGCCGTCGGCAATGTTTTAGCTACTTCTAAATCACTAATCCTGGTCTCCATGGCGACAAATAAAGTAAGTTTTTTACAAGTATCATCCCTGCCGGACGAGGAATAGCTAAAAATGCTTCACTAAACCCCGTAGCTCACCGGCATCAAAATGTAAACTAACGCCATTGGTGGATCTACACCTGACATCCACTGTAATGATACCAAGTACAGGCACGTATCTAGTCGATACTACTATGATTAGGTCAATATTTTTTGGCATCACAACATTTTCTTTTAGTTTTTTAAAAATGTATATTATGTTTTTAAACTGCGGAAATATGTCTCTGGACACATGGGGACATTGAATATGACCAATGTATGATCCTGTAACGACTTGGTATCTGATCAATACCTAAATTTGTAGTATCATCCAAAACTAATGTAAAGTATCAAAAAACAGAAGAAGAGGTAAATATTACATTTTAACAGAAATGTAGATATAACATGTTAAAAGAGAAATTAAGCAGACATTAACAGTAAATGAACAAATTGTTGGGATGTCGCATGGCTGCAGTTGTGTGACCTCAAGTATGCAAAAATCCAGGAGAGCAGAAAGCCGGTAAGATGATTTTAATTTCATCAAAGTAAAATATATAAACAGAAAGCAGTCTTGCATGGAGATGTTCCCAACATGGTTTTAACTTCGAGCACTGAGGAGTGCTCGAGTGAAACATAAATAGACCTAAGTTGATTGACAGCAGCTGAGGACCGCTGCCAATCAACGGCGAGTGTGACAAAAACAGTGCTCAGCGGAGTAAACAGGAAGTATGACAAAATAAGAGCACTGAACAGGAAATAAAGTACAAAACACGAAAAACTATCAGAAAGTAAGTGACAGATCGTTACAGGACCTCCCCCTCAAGGAACAGATACCAGATGTTCCCTGGAAAAGAAAAATGGAAAAAAATGTCCACAAAGTAAGGGAGGATGGAAGGAGGATTTGGTGGAAGGTCGCCAAACCTCGTGTCCCCGCAGCCAGCGAGGGAAAGTCAGGTGGCGACGGCGCGTAGAGCGCCGCTGGAACTGGCGGGGCGGGCGGCCACGGAACAGCCACATCATTGGCCGAAAAAGAGACGAGTGCATCCCGCGAGGAGGACGCCCAGGGCACGGCCACATCCGCGGCTGACGTGGAGGCGGGCGCGCTGAAGCAGGCCCGGAGACAGCAGACAAAGCGGCGGGGGCTGCAGCCAAAACAGATACCTCTGCAGGAGGCGGCTGAGGAGCCGATGTCGGTGCCGGCGTGGAAGCGGCAGACGTCATCAACGGCGTGGAAGCGGCAGACGTCATCAACGGCGTGGAAGCGGAAGACGTCATCAACGGCGTGGAAGCGGAAGACGTCATCAACGGCGTGGAAGCGGAAGACGTCATCAACGGCGTGGAAGCGGAAGACGTCATCGGCGGCGTGGAAGCGGAAGACGTCATCGGCGGCGTGGAAGCGGAAGACGTCATCGGCGGCGTGGAAGCGGAAGACGTCATCGGCGGCGTGGAAGCGGAAGACGTCATCGGCGGCGTGGAAGCGGAAGACGTCATCGGCGGCGTGGAAGCGGAAGACGTCATCGGCGGCGTGGAAGCGGAAGACGTCATCGGCGGCGTGGAAGCGGAAGACGTCATCGGCGGCGTGGAAGCGGAAGACGTCATCGGCGGCGTGGAAGCGGAAGACGTCATCGGCGGCGTGGAAGCGGAAGACGTCATCGGCGGCGTGGAAGCGGAAGACGTCATCGGCGGCGTGGAAGCGGCAGACGTCATCGGCGGCGTGAAAGCGGCAGACGTCATCGGCGGCGTGAAAGCGGCAGACGTCATCGGCGGCGTGAAAGCGGCAGACGTCATCGGCGGCGTGAAAGCGGCAGACGTCATCGGCGGCGTGAAAGCGGCAGACGTCATCGGCGGCGTGAAAGCGGCAGACGTCATCGGCGGCGTGAAAGCGGCAGACGTCATCGGCGGCGTGAAAGCGGCAGACGTCATCGGCGGCGTGAAAGCGGCAGACGTCATCGGCGGCGTGAAAGCGGCAGACGTCATCGGCGGCGTGAAAGCGGCAGACGTCATCGGCGGCGTGAAAGCGGCAGGCGTCATCGGAGGCGTGAAAGCGGCAGGCGTCATCGGAGGCGTGATTGTTGCAGATGTCATCGGCGGCGTGATTGTTGCAGATGTCATCGGCGGCGTGAAAGCGGCAGATGACGCCGGGCGAGGAGCAGCAAATGCTGGCCGAGGAATAGCGGATGCCGGCGGTGACGAAGCCCGGCGTGGTGCTGCTCTTGGCGGCGTTGGAACCCGGCGTGGAGCCGGCGTTGGGGCTCGGCGTGGAGCCGGCGTTGGGGCTCGGCGTGGAGCCGGCGTTGGGGCTCGGCGTGGAGCCGGCGTTGGGGCTCGGCGTGGAGCCGGCGTTGGGGCTCGGCGTGGAGCCGGCGTTGGGGCTCGGCGTGGAGCCGGCGTTGGGGCTCGGCGTGGAGCCGGCGTTGGGGCTAGGCGTGGAGCCGGCGTTGGAGCTGTGCGAAAGCCCGCTAGGGACGTAGATGTCTCCGTGGAAGGAGACGCTGGCGGGGATGACAGCGGTGTGTGCCTGGCTGCACCGCAGTGTATAGTGGGCCCCCCTCCACTAGGTGGCTGCCAGACACCGTTCACACATGCGGGAAAACGTGCCTGCTCGTCGGAGTCCCCCGGTGCGAAAACCAGGGACGGGCGGGAGGGGACCAGGAGGAGGGACGAAGACACGTCCCGTGCCGAGTCCCAGCAGGAGGACAAAAGCGACCTCACTGTGGGCTCCACTGGAGCTCTCGGCGAACCAAAAAAGAGAGTGGGAGCTGGCAAAAAGAGCAGCCGGGGAGCAGCCGCTGGAAGCTGCGTAGGAGCAGGGAGAAGCAGCTCAGCAGACGACGGGAAGGATGGCGGCGGCGGACGTGCCGGTCGGAGAGCCGCAGTCGGCGACGGAGCCGCAGGAGCCGCGAGACGTGAAGGAGGAGGCGGGCGCGCCGGTCGGTGAGCCGTAGCCGGCAGCGTTGCCGAGAGGAAGGATGGCGGCGGAGGACGCGCCGGTCGGAGAGCCGTAGCCGGTAGCGTTGCCGCGGGAGCCGCGAGGCATGCAGGAAGTGGCGGACGTGCTGGTCTGAGAGCCGTAGCCAGCCGTTGAGCCGAGAGGAAAGATGGCGGCGGGGGACGCGCCGGTCGGAGAGCCGAAGCCGGTGGCGTTGCCGCGGGGAGAGGGTCCGCGTCTGTAGGCTGGGACCGCACAAACCTGGCCTTCAAGTCCTCCAGGAATTGTGCGGTCCAGAACGTCGGCTGAGGATTGCCGACAGGGATTCTCGCGAGGTCACAATTTTCTGGCTCGAAGTTACTGTTGGGATGTCGCATGGCTGCAGTTGTGTGACCTCAAGTATGCAAAAATCCAGGAGAGCAGAAAGCCGGTAAGATGATTTTAATTTCATCAAAGTAAAATATATAAACAGAAAGCAGTCTTGCATGGAGATGTTCCCAACATGGTTTTAACTTCGAGCACTGAGGAGTGCTCGAGTGAAACATAAATAGACCTAAGTTGATTGACAGCAGCTGAGGACCGCTGCCAATCAACGGCGAGTGTGACAAAAACAGTGCTCAGCGGAGTAAACAGGAAGTATGACAAAATAAGAGCACTGAACAGGAAATAAAGTACAAAACACGAAAAACTATCAGAAAGTAAGTGACAGATCGTTACACAAATAGATTATTAATTCATTTTTCTACCACTTGCCCTTAATAATGTTGACAAAATAACAGAATGATAAATGACACAATATGTTACTGTATATGTCACCAGACTAATTAGGAGGTTTTGTTTGTTATACTTACTACTAAAAGACAAGTTGTCTAGTATGTTCACTATTTTATTTAAAGGACTTAATTGCAATAATAAACATGTGTTTAATGTACCCTAAGATTTTTTGTTCAAATAAAGCCAATAATGCAATGTTTTTTGTGGACTCTTTTATTTAGAAAAGAATCGAAAAGTAGCTAAATACTTTTAGTACTTGTACCGGTACCAAAATATTGGTATCAGGGACAAAAAAACACAATATAGGACACGTTCAGATTTCTGTAAGCCTTTTTTTTCAAACCCAGTTAGTTACTTTGCTGTGAACAGAGGCCAATGGCGTGTCTTTGGTTTCTGTGATACATTTCAAACAGTTTACATTCGTAGACAGTTTGTGTTTGAGAAAGATGACAAGAACAGAAAGATGGAAAGTTTATTGCTGGATATGTTCACTTAGTACAAATCCAAATTAATTAATCACTTGGGGAGTCAGCACAGCAAGGGCAGCTTGGAGCTGAAGTTATGTTTGATATAATAGTTTGTATCAGAGATAAATAAGGACAGACACCATGCAGAGCTGTACGATTTAAGCCAAAACAACATTTTCCGAACAAAGTTATTCAATGTAAATTATTCATGAGGAAAAGCTTTTAAACAACGAGAATATCACACAGTGGGGTACACACATCTGCCAAGGTTGGATAAAATCACCAAGTGGAGTGTCATATTTGTCTCTGGTGTGCAGAAGTTTCTGCAATCAGAAGCTCACACTTTGATAATAAAGAGGCAGCGAATGGCCCACAAACAGAAGTGCAAAAAACTCATACCTCTGCTCAGGCAACTGGCAGTTACCTCCTGTAACAACATATATCATTGTAATTTCCTACAAATCTTTTAATTTCAACATTCAATTTCCTTTTTTTAAGAAGGTAAAGACTCATTCAGATTAAAATCTCTTTTTCAAGAGCGACATGAGGAAGAGGGCGGCAGTAACAAAGTTACAGTAATCATTACAACTACACAAAACAACAGAACAGCAGCAGTCATACCAAAACAGGTCAAACCTAATTTAAAACAATTATGTAATAATTCAACTTAAAAGCCAGTACAATGCCCAGGCAAATTGGTTTCTCGATCTTTTAAAATTGACTTATACTTCCCCAAAGTGAACAATTCTGGTAACCTCAGATTTTTCTGGATGTCATTCCATGACCAGGGAGCAGCATAACTGAAGGCTTGTTTACCAAGTTCTATGTTGGCTCTAGGAACCAACATGTGAAGGACATCCTGTGAGCATAAGCTGTAATGACTTGAGTCTCTACACACAAAGGAAGACAGATAGGTGGGGACAAGTCCGAGAAGACATGTATATATAAAAAATATCCATCAAAAAAGTATTCGGGCAGTTAAAGATGAACAGTTCGCCTTTGCATACAAAGTGCAGTGGTGGACAATATTTCCAGAACCAGTAATAAAACAAAAGGCACAGTGATATACAGTGTCTACTTTTTTCAAGTAAGTGCCAGGTGCATTCATAAAAAGAAAGTCTCCATAATCAAGTAAAAGAATAAAGGTGGATGAGATCATAGATCATATACTACAAGATACCGTGGGGCAAAAAAGGTATTTAGTCAGCCACCGATTGTGCAAGTTCTTCCACCTAAAATGATGACAGAGGTCTGTAATTTTCATCATAGGTACACTTCAACTGTAAAAGACAGAATGTGAAAAAAAAAATCCAGGAATTCACATTGTAGGAATTGTAAAGAATTTATTTGTAAATTATGGTGGAAAATAAGTATTTGGTCAACCATTCAAAGCTCTCACTGATGGAAGGAGGTTTTGGCTCAAAATCTCACGATACATGGCCCCATTCATTCTTTCCTTAACACGGATCAATCGTCATCTCCCCTTAGCAGAAAAACTGCCCCAAACCATGATGTTTCCACCCCCATGCTTCACAGTAGGTTTAGTGTTCTTGGGATGCAACTCAGTATTCTTCTTCCTTTAAACACGACGAGTTGAGTTTATACCAAAAAGTTCTACTTTGGTTTCATCTGACCACATGACATTCTCCCAATTCTCTGCTGTATCATCCATGTATCCATTTTGGTATAAACTCAACTCGTCCCTCAGATAAGCGGAAGACGATGGATGGACGGATAGCTATGCGGCAATGTAGAGAATAAGAGAATGCTACATGCTAGTAAGCTAGCGCTAGTACCTTTCAAGTACCTTTCCATTGCTAATTGGTGTTGTTGGTAATTTTTGAATGTGTTTAAATGACACTTGTAAAGATTGCTATTTTTATCAACGTTTTAGGAGGTTTCTGTTCACCAGTTTTCACAAACAGCCGAGGTGTGCCGGTGTCATGTCACAATATTAAAATATCTTTTTGGGGAACAATCAGACACTTATTAAACAAGTAGGTTTCTATTTTATTATACACTTTAAAAATACTGAACTATTTCAGCTTCTATATCTGAACTTTGTTTTTGTTTGGCATAAACAGACAAAAAAAACTGCCGGTGTGTTATTGCATGCCAGGTAGAATGCCAGTCAAATGTTACAAGTGCTTACGAAATAGCAGAAACAAAGTCACGTGACGGAAAGAAGACTCGCTGACAATTATTTTCCAAGCCATAATCAATAGATTACAAAATATTGTGTTGTAAATAAATGTAACGATTGGAATAAAACTCAATGTAATAGTGTAAAAGTAGTAAAAGTAAATTATGAGTAATGTATGATGCATTAAAACTACTCTGACAAGTACAATTACCGTATTTCCTTGAATAACCGCCGGGCATGTTATATGCGCCTGCCTTGAATTACTGCCGGGTAAAACTTACTCCCCAAATTAATAAACGCATGCTTACTTTTACCGACGGGTCAAGTTTGTGATGTCACAAGTGACATTTTACCTGTCATCATTTTCAAATTGGCGGAGGAGTCCCATATTGCTTTTTCTGTGTGTGAACCAGGGGTCTTGTTCCACAGCCATACAGATCACACTAATGGTTGTGATATAAAACAATTTTAACACTCTTACTAATATGTGCCACACTCTGTGAACCCTAACCAAACAAGAATAACAAACACATTTCTGGAGAACATTGGCTCCGTAACACATTATAAACGCAACATAATAATTACCCAGAATGCCGTGTATCCATCCATGATTCTTGGCTATTTTATACACCCCGCTAACAAGCACCAAACCAGCCCCCACCCCTCTCTCCGTGTGTGGATTGGGGGCGCGTGTATAATATAGCCAAGAGCCATGGATGCATTGGAATTCTGGGTAATTCTTATGTTGCATTTATAATTTGTGTTACAGAGCCAATGTTCTCCAGAAATGTGTTTGTTATTCTTGTTTGGTTAGGGTTCACAGAGTGTGGCGCATATTAGTAAGAGTTTTAAAGTTGTTTATATCACAACCATCAGTGTAAACAGTATGGCTGTTGACCGACTATGAGAAGCAGCATAATGCATGCGTCCGACCGGAACTCTGATAGCATGGTGCAAAGGTAGGCGCGATGACACGCTGTAGACCAGTGGTCCCTGAACACCCGGCCGAGGCCGCATAAGAAAGTTTTATTATTTTATATCCATCCATCCATTTTCTACCGCTAATTCCCTTTTGGGTTCGCGGGGGGCGCTGGCGCCTATCTCAGCTACAATCGGGCGGAAGGCGGGGTACACCCTGGACAAGTCGCTACCTCATCGCAGGGCCAACACAGATAGATAAACAACATTCACACTCACATTCACACACTAGGGCCAATTTAGTGTTGCCAATCAACCTATCCCCAGGCGCATGTCTTTGGAAGTGGGAGGAAGCCGGAGTACCCGGAGGGAACCCACGCATTCACGGGGAGAACATGCAAACTCCACACAGAAAGATCCCGAGCCTGGATTTGAACCCAGGAATGCAGGAACTTCGTATTGTGAGGCAGACGCAGTAACCCCTCTTCCACCGTGAAGCCCCTATTAAGCCCCTATTATTTTATAATCACACTCAATTTTGTTCTGCATGCCATTGGTAAGGGCAGGGGTGAGAAGAGGTTTCAAAATAATTAGCGCCTGCTTACTTTTACCGCATGCCTTGAACAAGCGCAGGAGTGAGAAGAGGTTTTAAATTAATTAGCGCCCCGGCGGCTATTCAAGGAAATACGGTTCACAAAAAAGTTACTTAAAGGGGAACATTATCACCAAACCTATGCAAGCGTGAATATATACCTTGATGTTGCAGAAAAAAGACCATGTATTTTTTTAACCGATTTCCGAACTCTAAATGGGTGAATTTTGGCAAATTAAACGCTTTCCTGTTTATCGGTCTTTTAGCGATGACGTCAGAACGTGACGTCACCGAGGTAACACACCCGCCATATTCATTTTCACATTACATACACCGGGTCTCAGCTCTGTTATTTTCCGTTTTTTCGGAACCTTGGAGACATCACGCCTCAGGGAGGGATTCAAGTTGCACCACTGGCAAGAAATCTGCCGTCAGACCCCATTGAATATGCCAGAGTGTCTGCACATTTTACCGGCGATGCTAAGACAGACATGGCACAGAGATGTATGGATAACCTGCAGATGCATTTGCAACGATTAAGTCAACGAAATCACATAGGTGAGTTTTGTTTGATGTTGTTGACTTATGTGCTAATCAGACATATTTGGTCGCAGCATGACTGCCAGCTAATCGATGCTAACATGCTATGCTAATCGATGCTAACATACTATTTACGCTAGCTGTATATACATTTGAAACTAGATATCCACATTTAATGCGAAACAAACACTTACCAATCGACGGATTTAAGTTGCTCCAGACTTAAATCCGGATTTAAGTTGCTCCAGATTTAAGTTGCTTCCAAGATGCGAAAGTCCTAATCGTTTGGTCTGCACATTTTACCGGCGATGCTAATAAGGCAGCCATGCTATGGGCCACTTCATTAGGTACACCCACGCTATGGCCGAATAGCGTCAATAGCTATTCACTCAGTAGTTTCAATTTCTTCTTCAATTTCGTTTTCGCTATCTGCCTCCATACTCCGACCATCTGTTTCAATACATGCGTAATCTGTTGAATCGCTTAAGCCGCTGAAATCCGAGTCTGAATCCGAGCTAATGTCGCTATATCTTGCTGTGGTAACCGCCATGTTGTTTGTATTGGCAGCACTGTATGATGTCACAGGGAAATGGATAGTGGTTTCGAAGATAGCGAAAATAAGGCACTTTAAAGCTTTATTTAGGGATATTCCGGGACCAGTAAAATTTTGAAAAAAACCTCAAAAAATTCAACAAGCCACTGGGAACTGATTTTTATTGTGTTTAACCCTTTTGAAATTGTGATAATGTTCCCCTTTAAGTAAATGTAACAGAGTAAATTTAGCAGTTTACTGCCCATCTCTGCTCAAGAACAAATGGTGATGTCAACAATGCCTCTTGTCCTTGTGCTTTCATGCTTGACAAAAGTAACAAAAATACACAAAAACAACCTTTGAGGCTTTTTTTCTTCACTGTTATTGTTTGGTTACGCAGATTATCTCATAGTGAATATCGTCCGTCATCGTCAGGCAGTACCTGCTCGTGGACGTGTCACTGAATGATATTCTTTGTAAGAATGCATTTTGGTAAAATGGCCGCTAATGCTCCCCGTAGCCTTGGAATGAGCCCACAGAAAGAAGCGACTAATCCTATCATTCTACACCATTCATCTCCAATCCACTTGGCTTTTCGGATTTTTCTCAACGGGCAATTTGTGGCCTCCCTGTTGGATCTCTTCAACGCCAAATATGTTATGATGACAAAACACTTCCAGGGCCGCCTGAGAGTCAGAGAGAAGGGTTTTTAAATGCATTCCGCGACCCTGTCAGTGTCCACACTGACAGCTGCCAGCCCATTACAGACTGCCAAAAAGTGTTTAATGACAGATACTTTCACAAAGCATCAAATTGTGACTCTACAATACATCCTGCATTATGCAACATTTCCTTGAGATTAGAATCCTTTGTAGTTATTTCAACTAAACAACCCTGTAAGACTAAAAACAAGCCTAAGTTAAAAAAAACAATAGTAATGAATCGACTATTTTTTTCATTCTAAAGGTCACAGTCTAAGAGGTAGGTTGATATGGTCTTTTAAACCAAGCCCAGTCAAAACGCTGAATGGTTTCCAGATGGTGGCGTTCCCCCTCCACACTGTCAGTTAGTTTCTGCCTGACAGATGCTACATTTGCTTCAAGGGGAGAACATGAGCAGTGTTCCATAACTAACCAAGACAGGGGACCTGCATTAACTGTGTCCTTACTTGCATGGACTGCAGGAACGGGCTCTACTGGGACCACATCTCCCTCTCAACCTCACCCAAAAGGCCTAACTCTACACAGGCGAGTGCGTTTTTAGAATATCTCCGCAGAGCCTAATGGTTGTTTTGTTCAACACAATGCAGGCGACACTGTTTTTTCTCCGAGAATGAATTGATTGCAATGTGCACACATCACACAGAGCATTACACTGTAACTCATTCATCGCGCTAAATAGTTGTTTTATCTTCCCTCGGGTATCTTCTAATTGTTGTTTAATTTCCTTTCTCACTGCAGACAAACCTCATCTCTTTTTCCAACAGAGCCACGTTGAAATGGCATGTGAACTGGAACAAGCATGATAAGGCATATATATATATTCAGTGTATCCAGAAAGTATTCACAGCACTTCACTTTTCCACATTGGGTGACGTTACAGTCTTATTCCACAATGAAATAAGTCATTTTTTTGTCCTCAAAATTAATTTTGACATTGTGATTTTTTATTTTCAAATAAAAATAAATAAAAACATTACTTGTACATGAGTATCCACAGCCTTTGCGCAATACTTTGTTGATGGACCTTTGGCAGCAATTACAGCCTCATGTCTTTTTGAATCCAATGCCACAAGCTTGGCACACTTATATTTGGGCAGTTTCGCCCATTCCTCTTTGTCCATTGCTCTTTGCAGCGCCTCTCAAGCTCCATCAGTTCAGATGGGAAGCATTGGTTGTCATCCAGGGTGTCTCTGTACATTGCTGCATTCATCTTAGTCTAGTCAGGGAGGCGATCAAGAACCCGATGGTCACTCTGTCCGAGCTACAACTTTCCTCTGTAGGGAGAGGAGAACCTTCAAGAAGAGGAGTGGGCATTACGTCGATCGCGAGCTACCGGTCGATCGCGGAGGGTGTGTCAGTCGATCTCAAGCCAGGCATTAGAAAAAAAAATAGACATAAAAATGAGCAATCATCAATCTTCCCCAAGACTTCACTTTCGTCAGTTGTTTGACATTCCCGGCACCCGAGGATCTTGTGAGATGACTGTGGCTGCTGCGAGCTCATTACGTGGCGCAGTGGGAGAGTGGCCGTGCGCAACCCGAGGGTCCCTGGTTTAATCCCCACCTAGAACCAACCTCGTCACATCCGTTGCGTCCTGAGCAAGACACTTCACCCTTGCTCCTGATGGGTGCTGGTTAGCGCCTTGCATGGCAGCTCCCTCCATCAGTGTGTGAATGTGTGTGTGAATGGGTAAATGTGGAAGTAGTGTCAAAGCGCTTTGAGTACCTTGAAGGTAGAAAAGCGCTATACAAGTACAACCCATTTATCATTTCTTAAGAAAAAAAATCACTTACAGGACGGAGAGAAACACTTTTTATTTCAACAGACTCTTGGGCCGTACCTGCTGTCAAAACTCTAAAGACCGACTGCAGAGTTACTGTCTTCACCATAAAAGACCTGCTTCATCCTGCCTGTGCTAACAAAATAAGAGTCCCAGAAAGCTAGCGTGCACAAGCTAGCAAGCTACGGAGTTTGATGCCAATGTATTTCTCCCCTGCACTCAGCGAACACTCCCTCACCTTGCTCGCCCACACACTCACTGACGTCACTCACCTGCTGTCAACACAGTAAAAGGCCACACACACATATGCTACTCTCATAACAAAGTGTTTAAAAACGAATATGCAAGTTGGACAAAAGAGATGCAAAATCCAACCACTTTAATGTGGTATTGGACTGAAAGGAGGACTATTTTTTCTCCTCCATTTTAAAAATGCGGAAGTTATCAGCACCACTGTCTGATTCCAATCAATGCAAGTCATCAGAATCAGGTAATACATCAACTTATATTCTTGTCTTCATGAAAGAAAGGAATCTATTTGACTTAAACATGCTTGTATTATCATTCAACACCATTAACTTGTTATCAAAAATGTCCCTTTCATAAATAGATAAGTATAAATTATAAATATGAATGAGGTAGATTTCCTCGACTTGGTCAATTGAAAAGTAGCTCGCCTGCAGAAAAAGTGTGAGCACCCTTGTTCTAGAAGGATAACCATCTCTGCAGCAATCCACCAATCATGCCTTTGTGGTACAGTGGCCAGACGGAAGTCATTTCTTGGTAAAACGTTTGCCAAAGTGTGCCTGAAAGACTCTCAGACAAAGATCGAACTCTTCGGCATGAATGCCAGGCGTTATGTTTGGAGGAAACCAGGCACCGCTCATCACCAGGTGAATACCATCTCTACAGTGAAGCAACAGTGTTGGCAGCATCATGGTGTGGGGATGTTTTTCAACGGCATGAACTGGGGGATCCAATCCAATCCAATCCACTTTATTTATATAGCACATTTAAACAACAAGAACGTTCCCAAAGTGCAGCACAGCCACGTTAAAAACAATATTAAAAAAAACAATATTATGCTCCACCAATGACTGAATAAAAACAAAAAACAAAAAATATATATATATATAAAACCAATATAAAACCAATATAAAAATAATTATAATTAAAAACTATTTTAAAGGGTAAAATCAATTAAAACAGTAAAATAGGAATCAAAGTGTATAAAAACACAGAGGACAACAGAGGACAGAGATTATTTAGAATAGAGGAAAAACGAATGCAGCAAGCAAAGAGACATCCTGGATGAAAACCAACACTTCCCATCCAACCTAAGGGCGCTTGAGAGGTGATGCAAAGAGCAATGAGCGAAGAAGAATAGGCGAAACTCCCAAAAGATAGGTGTGCCAAGCTTGTGGCATTGCATTCAAAAATACTTACTTACTTAAGTATTGAGCAAAGGTTGTGAATACTTATGTACATGTGATTTACTTTGGTATTTATTTTTAATACATTTGCAAAATAAAAAAAAAAAAAACATATTTACATTTTCATTATGAGGTATTGTCTGTGGAATTTTGAGGACCAAAATGAATTCATTTTATTTCGTAATAAGGCTTTAACATAAGAAAATGTGGAAAAAGTGAAGGGCTGTGAATACTCAACGGATGCACTGCACTAAATGTTACAGCTGAGGCAGCCAACAAGATGTCTCACTCCTATCGACCAGCCAGGTGTTGCTTTTTATTAAAAGCCTAGAATCAGTCACCCCAAAATATATAGGTTACGATGCATTTCCAGTTTGGTTCTTTACATCAGCTTCCTTTGCAGGCCAACAATGTTGAGTGACACACTGAGCAGAGGAGGGGGCTGTTTGACAACATGGTGCACTCCAACCCATGCAAGCTGCACAGCCCCGCCTCCAATAACTCCACCATTTGATGTTGCAGGGCCAAGTCGGCAACACTGACATCTTTGCTGTGGTCAGCCGGAGCCCAGGGAGCTGTGACAGCCGGCTGCTCTTTCAGCCCCAGTGTAGGGGGAAAAGGCACTGAACTGAAGTATAAATGTTGGAGTCATGCACAAAGAGCATCGCTATCAAATATTCACATATTTATGCCCCAAGGTTAAAAGAGTAGTGTGCGTTTGTATATATACACAACATTTGTGTACATTATGTGAACAAAAATACACACCACTTTCCGGAATGCACCGGAGCCAAATGCTTTTGGAGACACACAACACAGCAGGCCACACGACTATCTGATATGCATCCAGGGACTGACACAGATTGGAGGTGTTAAAGCCTGCACTGTTCCAGATAGCTTTCAACTGGAGTGTTCTGTGTAAATGTCAGTTTCTTTGGCTTGGGACCGTCATTTTTCATCAGAAGGCCATCCCTTTGTAAGTCGGAGTTCTTACCCACATCGAATCCAAAGCACCGGGGGTAAGCTACAGTAGTTCTAAAAAAAAAATAAAAATAAATCTGTTTTTTATATCTGCCAATATCTAAGCATGTGGTTAAAGCTTTGAAGCGTTCAGATGGAAAACTAAGGTTTTTTTTTTATTTCTTGTGCATCCTTAATGCTTCATGGTAAGTTAAGAAGCACATATTTAAGCATATGGAGGAGCAGTGGTAGGAAAACTACAAATACACAGACAAAAATAGCTGTGGGTTGCCTAAAATTCACAACTTCACCCGAGCAGTAAGTGCAATGTTACTTCAGGACAGGAACAACTCTCCAAACTAATTTATGTCTTTGGGGGATCCTAGCCATTGTTAAGTCAAACACACTGAGCTGCCCTGGGGTGCAGAAAATCCATTATGAGTTGTGAAATGGAGTGGCATTTCCTTGTCTGTCCTGACACGCTACAGTCAGGAGAAAATTTGGATGTGATTGCAACTGTGGTATCCATACTTGTACCGACGGCCTAAAGGATGGCTTTAGGCTTGAAGAAACAAGGATTAACGACCAAGCCCTGCCTGGTTTTAATCTTTCATGCTAAAGTTTACTTTGAGTTAGTCTTGTTTTCTCTCCTATTCCTTTGTAATGTCTCAGAATCCCCATCAGGCAGCCAAGCCGTCTAGGATTCCAAAATGTAACCCCTCTCTCCTCCCCTTTTGTGCAGCTTTGTAGACAAACTCTGAGAAGAGAGCTTAGCGCCATCGGTAACCAACATGTATCCATCACGGGAGCCTTTCGTGTAGTAAGTCTTGCATTTCAAGGCAGTCCAGAATCAGTCATGCACATAAAATACAAAAACATCCATTCCCTTTTTTTTTCTTTCTGACAAAATAAGAACCGGTGCCCTTGCAACAAGATGGAAACGTATGTGGCTAAGACAATGTAATGACTGGGCTCATCGCACAAGGCCAGTCAATCACAGAGCACCACTGCTTCCACTCAAGGCATTCTAAATGCACAGCAGCTGTATAAATACATTAAACAGGATCCATATAGCTCGGAGTAAAAACAGAATCTCTGCCTTTAAAAAAATGTATGCAACATTACATCAATAAATGTAGAAATACGACATAACTATTTACTATATAGGATGGGTGTGTCACGTCTATGGCATCATGTTTTGTTTTGGTCATGTTTGGTTTTGTTTTTTGGACAATCAGTTCCATTTTTTACACTTTCCGTTTTGTTTTGTTACCATAGCAACACATTAGTTTTCACCTTGTCTTCATTTCACGCCGCTGTTTACCCTAATCCCCTGTATTATTTAAACCTGTAGTTGCCAGGTGGTCAGGCTTGCCACTTTACCTCAACTTCCTTCATGTCATGCCATGCCTTTTTTTTTATCATTCTGTCCATGTCACGTAAGTTTTTTATGTCACAGTTATTGAGTTTTTTGTTTTTTTTTGTCCATAGTCATGCCATATTGCTAGTTTTTGTTTCATAACCAAGTTTTGTACTTCTGCCCTCGTGCGCGCCTATTGTTTGCTTCCTTTGTTTGTAGTTTGTTAGTAAAATAAATAAATATGGACCTTCATTCATGCCTTGCCCGTGCCAACTTTCCTTTGCATCGGTAAAAACAAACCATCCCAAAATCCAAGTCTTGACAGGGTGCAGTGGTTGTTGGTGGTGTAATACGTCTAAATCAGGGTTGTCAAACTCATTTATCTCAGGGTCCGCATGGAGGAAAATCTATTCTGAAGTGGGCCGGAATGGTAAAATCATGGCATGATAACTTAAAAATAAAGACAATTACCAGGTTGCTTTCTTTGTTTTACTTTGGCCAAAAATAGAATGAGCACATTCTGAAAACGAATAAATCCCAAATAATCCTCTGGACAAAACACTTCATGTTTGTTGAAAATTCTGAGGAAATTGGTGCAGCTTCAAAAAGACAATGAGCTTAGTTAAAGTTAAAGTCCCAATGATTGTCATAGACACACTAGGTGTGGTGAAATGTGTTCTCTGCATTTGACCCATCCCTTTGATCACCCCCTTGTAGGTGATGGGAGCAGTGGGCAGCAGCGGTGGCTGCCCCCGGGAATCATTTTTGGTGATTGGTGACTTGGTCTTAAGGTATCTACAAAGCCAGGATTAAACTTTAAGTCACAGTGTTTCTGAGATTGAACAAAAAACAAATATTCAAGGTATCAAATACCTCCTTTGTCATGTCCACCTATCAATACAGTGCTAACTCAACAAACCGTAAGAAACGGAGGTAAAAACTATTCAAAAGGGTAAAGTTCACTTTTCTCGTGTTTGACAGAGACATTTTGGGGCAAAGAGGGTGCCAAAATGCACCAAATGATGATGAGTTCCAAGCAGAACCCATAAAACAGCAAGTTTTTTAAGTTCCACGTGGGTTGAGGAGGAAGAGCCACAGTCACCCTTTGCTGTGTACCCCTTGCTTGGCCCCGTGACAAACCGTTTGCTTGCCTAACAGAATTGCTATTGTGACATCCAGTGGACAGATTTAGAATGGCATTTTATTTCGTTCAAAGAAAAAAAGCAGCTCATTTTAATACTTGGCAAACTCATCATGAGGGCCGGATAAAACCCTTTCAAGGACCTGTTCGAGGACGTGATCTTGCCCGCGGGATGTAGGTTCGACACCCATGGTCTGAATAATAATCCCCTCAGCTCACAGAAATAGGAATAACAACATCAGATATAATATTGGTCAGACAGACTTACAGGATTTTCTCTCATCGTGAGCCTTAGACAACACATCAATTAATCGAACGATAAATGAAGATGAACACAATAACTTTGTTATTTGACATCGATAAAACACAGCGTTCGTGTGTGTTTGTTTTCTTTGTATCTCGCTTAAAACAGGGGGCAAGAGGGTTCACTTTGTGCATCGCTCTCAGCACCTGACCATATTTATCTAATATTAGCTGAGATAGGCGCCAGCGCCCCTCGCGACCCCAAAAAGGGAAAAAGCGGTAGAAAATGGATGGATGGATAGAATTAAATGAACAGAGTCTATCCTCTTGTCTGTTATCCATAATCTTGGTCTCATTGGGCGGAGACGGACTTGCGAGCTTTTACAAAGACGAAGCACGGACAATTCGGAATAAAAAATTGCAAAGCCAAATGCACCGTTGTGGGAATATTTTGGCTTCAAACAAGTGAGCAATATGAGCCCATCAACACGGACACAGTAACCAATATGACGGATTTGTTGTCAACACGACGGGAACAAAAAACAACAAAAAAACAAACCACCTGACTTAGTTTCTCCAACGGTAAAAAAAACTGCATTTCAAGATGTATAATAGTTATTGATATGCATTTTTTGCTAACTGCTGTGAGCCAATTAAATGTTTCTTTGTTTACTTATTGGGGATAATCAAAAGTTATTGCCCTACCAAATACAATGGTTGTCTCAGTGAGACACGGATTAATGATACGTGCTTCAGTTCCGGATTACCGTTCCAATATTTTGCAGCCAGCAACAAGCTTGTCATCTTTACCTTTTCCTCCAGTACTCCACAGATGATAACAATGCACGTGAAATGTTGTTTTTTTGTTGCCAAGGAGGCGGTCCCCTCCAAGGTTTCTCATTGTAATCCCACTGGGTTGAGTTTTTTTTTTCCTTATGGCTTGTGCAGCCCTTTGAGGCACTCGTGATTTAGGGCAATATAAATAATCTTTGGTTGATTGATTGATTGATTGATTGATTGATTGATTGATTGATTGATTGATTGATTGATTGATTGATTGATTGATTGATTGATTGAAATAAGAGTTGCTCTGCACTGTCAATAGACCTACTTTAGTTAGCTGCAACAGTTAGCCCCTCTGCTAACCCAAAAAATGCACTGACTGTAAAAAAAATGCTTAAGACTAATTTGCATGGTAGTTGACATCAACTATTCACAGAAACACTATACATAATCAACACATGTGTATAACAATATTAAAGGAAACAGTGCTTTGGTCTAGGAATACTGTAGTATTGTACCAACACATATCCAAATTCAGGTATGGGAATAGTAATTGAAAAATGTGGATCGGATCATCTT
Organism: Nerophis ophidion; assembly: GCF_033978795.1. NCBI lineage: Eukaryota > Metazoa > Chordata > Actinopteri > Syngnathiformes > Syngnathidae > Nerophis > Nerophis ophidion. Next base: position 21,621,691 of record NC_084619.1, read on the forward strand.
AAACCCACGGTAAATAAATTTATCTCCATGGTAAATCAAAACTACAACAAACTCATACTCTGTAAAATGTGGTCTAAATATGGTCCTGACCATAAAATAAGAAAACCGTTGCCAAGGGAGACCAGTGGGATAATACTTACTGTAGGTGTCCTGCATTTGAACTTATGGCCATGTGCACATGTGATTTGTTTCAGGTATCCAATTAATATAAACACAACAATATTACATGTGTCACCTACAAATTTAAATAAACAGTAAAACAATGGAATAAAAGCAGAATTGGGCACTTGCAGTGTAAATATAAAGAGTAAATGCCAGACGAGCCTAAATAGCATCAGACACACGGTGTTGACTTTTATATCAAAAGTACTCCCTCTGTCGTTTAGCTTCAAAATCAATTTAATTGCTACCTGGAGTGAGTCTTACGGTCACAATGATTGATCATCAGTGTAGGAATTTCTAACAATCATCTTTAATGAAACTGGCACTCATCAGTGTCTTCTGTCTATGCTGGCAAGTCATCCCATTGATTGGATTCTGATGAGGTTGTGAGGGGCGTAGCCTGAAAATAGGATTTGTGGCTATTTGGTGAGAGACTGATTTGTTTACCCTCCTTGTATAAGGTGCATCCATAAAACTACCATGGTGAATAAATAAACTCAAGATAGCTGTGGATTGTGTTTTAATGTTGGTCTTTTAAAGTGTACTAAATCAGTGACTAACACTCAAATGTTATAAATTAAAATGAATTTAAAGATATGCAATTCAGCTACATAATGTTTGCTATAGAAAACATTGAAATCCTTTATTTAATGAATCAAAAAGATTGAAATTCAATGGTTTGGGTTACAACAATTATTTTCAACAAAAGATAAACATAACCTCAGAGGAAAATGTTTATATTGTTTCAGAAATCTGAGAAACATGTTGAACATAATTAATATCATCATTTACCACATATTTAGCAAAGTATGTGAATCACAAATAAATACAAAAATCTTATCCTGTTAACTTTATTGAGTATATATTTGTTACTTTGAGTTAAAGATAAAGAAAAGGAAGTGAACAATGTGTGAGTAATAGCTATGAAACGGAAAAGGAGTAGGAGTAAATAAACTCTGCTTCTTTTTACTCCTTTTTAGCCGTGTGGAAATGTACAGTAATATGATTGGCGCAGTGGTCATTGTTGGTGTAATACGTTCAAATGTGTAACTATAAACATGTGATTGTAATTGCATGCGTGTTCAAAATAAACTAATACTGTAACCATCTATTATCACTTATATAAATGCATTTCTAGAAATACATATTTTTAACAGTATTTAATAAATTTTGACTACTTTGTGTATAGTTATGCTTGCAATAACCAATGACTCAAGGATTGAAAATCTTTTCTATTGACCGGTACATACAATAGAAAAAAAGGTTATTTGCCCCCAGTCCTGGGTGGATCTCGCAAGAGAGGAAGGTGAGGGGTTAATGATTTCGCGATTCAGTCTGCTGAAAATGATGGAAAGCGCGACTACATGGCAGTTGACGCTGTGGTCATAGTCGATTTGCAACAAAACACATTTTAAGATATTTAACTAAGAGGTTATTTTGTGTCTTTATTACAAAAGCTGTTTTCTGACACAATTTATTTGAATTTGTTGCGTTTGAAATTGGTGAACTGAATGTTTTTACAGCAACTTATGCTGACAATTTCATTAAAAAGTATTTATTAGCAATATGTGTGTATCAAAACATTCAGTGTTTTAATATTCAATGTATGACAATTCAATGTTTTAAAATGCTGTGTATAAAAATTCAGTGTATACACATTCAGTGTTTTTAACATTTCATTGTAAAAAAAAACAGTGCATTAAAATTAGGTGTAATAAAATTCAGTGCTGAAAAGTTCTGTGTAGAAACATGTGCCGCTTGCGAAATCAAGACTTACTTTCGATTAATTAGGACTGAAGAAATCAATCCTGTCTTAGAACCAGCCAATGAGGTGTCATATGACACGGGGCTTGCAAAACAGCATAAAAAAGGCAGTTACCTGGGATAATACAACATAATAAAAATTTCAATGCGGGACACTGGATATTTTTAAACTATTGCTTGGATTTTACTGACGTCCCGCCCGGCTCACGTCCCAACCTTTAAATTGCATGGTGGTCAAGCTCGCTCATACTTGCCAACCCTGCCGTATTTTCCGGGAGACTCCCGAAATTCAGCGCCTCTCCCGAAAACCTCCCGGAAGAAATGTTCTCCCGAAAATCTCCCGAAATTCAGTGGAGCTGGAGGACACGCCCCCTCCAGCTCCATGCGGACCTGAGTGGGGACAGCCTGTTTTCACGTCCGCTTTCCCACTATATAAACAGCTTGCCTGCCCAATCAGGTTACAACATCTACGGATTTTAATAAAAAACTGCACACACAAGGAGACAAAGCAGAAGAACGAGGAAGTTACAGCCATGGCGACGCCGTCTGTGATAGAGTGATTCTATGTTGTCTGTCGCCATCTCCTAGTGAATGTTGGCTATAGCGTTATGGGGTTGCTTTTTGATTGGCCAATGATTTATTTGGTGTTGCGCACCTGACGGCAAGTGACTCTCGCCAGTACGCAAATGGCAGAACAAAGGTTACTCAAATACTGAATGGTAAGTGTTGTTGTTTTTTTTAGTAACCAGCAAGCACAGTACAGTTAATAGAACAACTGTGTTTTTATTACTGTGTATTTGATAGGTGCCGTCTGAAACTCAACTATTTATTTTATTTATATATGTAATAAAATAAATATATATAGCTAAAATTCACTGAAAGTCAAGTATTTCATACATATATATATATTTACATATATAAATATATATAAATATATATATATATAAATGAAATGTATATGAAATACTCAAGTTGGTGAATTGTAGATGTAAATATACTCCTCCCCTCTTAACCACGGCCCCCCCCGACCACGCCCCCAACCACGCCTCCGCTCCACCCCCGACCAAGCCCCTACCTCCCGAAATCGGAGGTCTCAAGGTTGGCAAGTATCAGCTCGCTCGGTTTTTAATGGGCACTGGGCGCCTAAGACTTTCTTGAAGTAAAAATGCCGTCTGCTTGTGTTGTTTTCAGCTGTATGAATCGTTTGAATGGCAAAAAGGATAAATGTATCTTAAAAGTTCCTTGAGATAATCAAAAAAGGCAGAAGAGTGCCAGATTATATGAAACAATGACGAGAGAAGCATTCAGCTCACAGTCCAAGGAGCAGAGTCGAAAAATGCAGGAGTTTGCATTGATCACTTCGTTAATGGTTTGTTTGATATGCTTTCAACGTTTATTATTTACCATTCAAGTATTATCTTAATATTATTTTTATTTCTTAAACACGTTTGTAAGAGTGTTTCGAAAAGGACCAACTCGGCATGTCTAAACAAAAGAAAGCAAATGTGAGCAATACCAAATTTTTTACTAAAGGCAACAATCATAATTGAATCTTCCAGCACTCAAATCTATAGTTACATTTTGATAAAGACAGAGAAAAACACGCTACTGGTAAACGGCGTGTACAAAAACAAACATGGCTTAGTTAGACACAAAGTTAAATCATGCAATGCAAACTTACCCGAGCAAAATCTACACATTTTTTTTCTGGGAGAGTCTTGATACTAATTTCCTTGACCCACCTACACACAAAAAAGTTGTAGACTTCCATGCTTTTCTAAATTTTGTTGTGTAAAATGGCGTCTGGATCACAATAGTTCAATATGTGATGTATAATCAATATGAACGCGACCAACGTATAACCCTTGATATCATTTGACAAATATTTTTTTTTTTTGATAACGCACAGGGATTTATTCCATTGCATGCTTTAATTTTTGCACATATCTGCTTTTTACGGGAACATATAAGCCTATTTTTAATTCAGATAGTTTGCGCAGCCATCTTAGCTTGGGTCGAAATACAAGCAATAGACAGGTTTTCAATGGTGAGAATCTGCACTTTTGAGTGACATACGGGTTACTACGGTAACTAGGGCTGTGAATCTTTGGGTGCCCCACGATTCGATTCAATATCGATTCTTGGGGTCACGATTCGATAATATATCGATTTTTTTCGATTTGATTCGATACTCAATTCAAAAACGATATTTTTCCGATTCAAAATGATTCTGTATTCATTCAATACATAGGATTTCAGCAGGATCTACCCCAGTCTGCTGACATGCAAGCAGAGTAGTAGATTTAAAAAAAAAAAGCTTTTATAATTGTAAAGGACAATGTTTTATCAACTGATTGCAATAATGTAAATTAGTTTTAACTATTAAACAAACCAAAAATATGACTTATTTTATCTTTGTGAAAATATTGGACACAGTGTGTTGTCAAGCTTATGAGATGCCATGCAATTGTAAGCCACTGTGACACTACTGTTCTTTTATTTTTATAAATGTCTAATGATAATGCCAATGAGGGATTTTAAATCACTGCTATGCTGACATTATAAAAAATATTGATACTGTTGTTGATAATATTAATTTTTGTTTCACTACTTTTGGTTTGTTCTGTGTCGTGTTTGTGTCTTCTCAATTTCTCTGTTTGTTGCAGTTCTGAGTGTTGCTGGGTCAGGTTTGGTTTTGGAATTGGATTGCATTGTTATGGTGTTGCTGTGTAGTGGTTTGTTGGATTGATAAAAAAAAAAGAAAATAAAATAAAAAAATAAAAACAATTAAATTAAATTAAAAAATTGATTTAAAAAAAATGAGAATCGATTCTGAATCGCACAACGTAATCGATTCGATTCCTATTCAAATCGATTTTTTCCCACACCCCTAACGATAACCATCGGAAGCTCTGCTTCATGCAGACCAGGCACAGTACAGTGGGGCAAAGTGGGCGGGGCTTGTTTACACAGTCACAAATGAAAGCAGGTTTCTACAACAAAGTTCTGCAGAAAAGTGATATTACATCGAATATGTGGCTTTTTTTTTACTCTTTGTGTTTATGTTTGGCCGTGTTTGTTACATATTTGTTGCTCTTGGTCGATTATAAAAGATGTCAACCAAAGTGGTCTGGTAAGTAGAGAAGCAATGTTTGTATATTCTCAATATTCAGTGTTTTATTGTTCCTAGTTCATATTGTCAATCCCACATTCTGTATTTCCATGTACATTCTGTGTGTATTAGTCAGTAAAAAACTAAAATGTTGTTTATGAGATGGTCTGTTAGTATCTGTCATTATTGTGTGAGTGTGTCCACCATTATGTGATCAGCCTTCATCCTTTATTGCAGAATATTAGGATTATTTTGTTATTAATGCACAGCAACTTCCACTGTTTAAAGTGTTCATAAAAAGGAATCCAAACACACACAGCAGATTAAATAGCATGTAGCATGTAGTGATGCATAACCTGCATCTTTTTAAAACCCGTGTCACGTGACTTCCTATTTGACATCTTGTTAGCTGGTTCTGAGACAGGATTGATTGCTTCTGTTTTAATTGACCGGAAGTGGGTCTTGCGTTTTGAAGCAGCGAATTAATATACACCAATATTTTCTACAATAAATTGTTCCACACTGAATTTTATAAACTGAATGTATAGACTGAATTACTATAGACAATCATTTTTAACCCTGAATTTGTTAACACTGAATATTTATACACTGAATTTTGAAACACACACATTTTGCTCCAAAAAAAAAAATCTCAATGAAATTGTCAGTGTAACTTGATGCAAAAAATCCAGTTCATAAAATTCAAATGCAAACAATTCAGTTACATGAATTCAGTGTCAAAAAAGCTTTCATTGTATGAATACAAATTAACCACTTTCTTAAACACTCTACTACTGCCTGGCAGCTACAATGGAAAAAATGGGGCAAATGAATCCCCTGCTTTATAAGGCCTGTTTCTTTCAAATATTGTTGACAAATCTGAGGAAATACTTGCTGAAACAACCCAGTCACCTCACAGGTATGGCATGTCAGAGATGAATAAACATAACCTTATTAACAGCGATATTACAAAAAAAAAAAACACTGAAATAAGTGAAATAGGGAAACTTTAGGAGTAAAATATTCTGTGAAATGAATGTGTATACAAAGACTAATTTAATCACAGCAGAAAGTTGAATATTGTCATTGGAAATGACAAACTTTGTTTTGTTTACTGCTGCTTTGTCAAAACAAATACGATTATGTGCTTTTAAGAAGCATATCTCCAGTAAAACATGCTAAATCCTTTTGTTTGTGTCTTTAGAAAAAAAACAACACAAATCAAACAATGTGCCTTTTCCACTGAACGCTTACTCAAAGTCAAGAATTCTATTGAAATAATGAACTACTGTACTCACCACAGTGCTCAAGCCATACTCCTTCACCAGCCTGAGGGAGTTCTGGTAACAAGATGTAAGATCGTTGGTCTCGGTGGGGCCCACATGACCTCTGGCCACCGGACCCACAGTGTGGATCACAACTGTCGGAAAGGGACAAAACACAAAGCTCATTTTAAACACCAGCCACCTCCAGCAAGGTTATGTGGTTGGCAGTAGTTCTGAGGCAGCATGGAGTGTAAGACTAAGTGACCATAAAGTCTCTCAGCGGGCTGCCAAACTACCCAGCATTATGCCAAGAACAGCAACCTGGTAAAATGTGTACATGTGATGACAAAAACAGACAGAGGTTTACAAAACATATGCTATTGAGTGAATAAGAAAGTATTCTAACAATAAGGGATGAGTGCCTTTCTCATTCGGATCAATATGGTACCGAACCTCCAATACCTGAGAATCAATTTCCTAATTCAAAGGTACCAATTTGCATTACTTTTGTGTGTTCAAATGTGTCGATAAAGATTGATTGTTAAAATATATATATATATATATATATATATATTTTTTTTTTTATTATTTAACATTTAATACAAAGGTGTGTTGTCCAGTTGTTATCTTGTTTTTTTACACTTATGTGTCTCGTTCGTAAGTACTGTATTATAGAGTAGACTTTGCATGAAATTAAAAAACCAAGACATTAGATCACAGTAGTGTATAGACTACGGTTTTGCCTTAGCCAGGAAGTAGTGTGCCACTCTATTACTATGTTGAACCCCACAACATGTTTAAACTGCAAGTATTGTATTAATCACACACCAGCGGTTTGATTATAACATGCATTTTAGAAGTGATATTGAGCTTGCTCGGTGGCCTTGTGGTTAAAGTGTCCGCACTGGGATCGGTACGTTGTGAGTTCAAACCCCGGCTGAGTCATACCAATGACTATAAAAATGGGACCCATTCCTTTCCTCATTCAGCATCAAGCGTTGGAATTGGGGGTCAAATCACCAAAATGATCCCTGAGCGTGGCCACCGCCCAGGGGGTGGGGCAAAAGGGAAAGGGTCAAATGCAGAGGTTAATTTCACCACACCTAGTGTGTGTGTGACTATCAGTGGTACTTTAATTTTTGATAAGCACATTTTGAAGTGTTAATATTGATAATGCTAATATCTAGAATGTCCACTAAAGCAAATTCGATGTGAATTAGCATCGAGCTAGCACAATTTAAAATGTGGAGCCTTACTGTACTTATTAGCCTATTGCTTGCTTTGTTGGCAAGTTTTTTACCTAGACAGTCTGGCTGAGCCTGGTCTGAGCGCTTGAGTGCTTGTTTCTCGGCCGGTGATGAGTTTGAAACCGGATGTGACGTCACGTGCAACAAAGGTATTGAAATATCGCACCGCTTGATTTTACATGAATTGGTACCCTGCAGCACTGACAGACTTTGGTCGGTACATATAAAAGTAAAGAATTCAGTAACCATCCCTACTAATGATATACATGGTAAAAGGTTGCAGGCTGGCTAGACAAATAGCGGGATGGCAATATATGTTTGAGGGGAAATAACAAGCTTGCGAATTAAACCCATTAACACATCACTACACTTGAAACACTATATATAGTATAGTGAAGATAGAGTTTTTTGAAAGGGAACCCCATAACACACAAACCAAAGATAAGGCCGTATATTACTTTGGTTTTTGGAAAAAACATTTTTTTTTAAAAATAAGTAAACTGTTCTTCAAATTTTACATTATTGAAATAACAACTGAATGATTTGCAAACAAAACTGTTAACTTATTGCTTAGCTGCCTGCCAGTTTCACTGTAGGAGTCCACTGATCGTTCATCTTAAAATTCAAAGCAACTGTCAAGTCCGATCTTTTTATTTGGCGTCCACAATGGTTAAAAATGGCTTCCACTCCAGTCGGTCTCAGTACTGGCGCATTTGTGGCAATTTCAAGGATTCTGTGAAACCAAAGTCGACATTTTCTGAACTGAAATATTGTGCGTAAAAGATTAAGGAAGAGGACAAATATTTAGGCTCTCACAGTCTTAAGGTATATTTTGCTTTAATGTCTGCTTGGAAAGTGTGTATGTAGCCGAGAAGTCCGAGTCCCTATTTTTTTATTTTACCTTTTCAACTATTTATTTTATCACTGTATATTTTGCGAATAATTATGACACTTATCACTTTTTGATGATGTTCTGGTCGGATTGAATGTGCCCGAGCGCGGAAGCGTTCACATTAAAGACGCATCACATATATATATGTGATGCGTCTTCGATTTATATTCACATGCGAATAAGGCTTGGGGGTCACATATGAAAAATCTGGAAATGCACGGACATGAAAAAATCCTCTGAAGGCCCAAGCTGTTTGTTTACATGCTTTTTTTAATTTATCTTTGCTATTTGGGCTTACTGGACCCTAATTAGAATAAAAACTAAAAATCATCTTCTGATATAATGTACTTAGTCCATAAATACACAAACGTGTACTTCATGTCTAGTGACATGATAATTTTTATTTTTACACTTTTTTTTCCAAATTCCATTGTATGTTTTACTCTTCTGACACCACCAGATGACAGTATAAGTGTCCATATGTCGGCATAAGACCCCAATTCAGTAGTGTACACAATTTGGAAATAAAAACTAAAAGGTGCTGTCCACGCATGTGGCCACTAAGGCCTTTAGAGGTTTTAAAGGGCAAAAAAATCGTATTTGACCTGCAGTTTGAACAAGGCCTTAAAGGGGAACTCCACTTTTCTGGGAATTTTGCTTATCGTTTCCAAACTTTATGAGAGTCAAGACGACAAAAGGTAGTTTTTTTTTGCATTCTAAAATGTCAAAATCGGCTCGGTCTCGGTGGCTAGCAATGCAGCTAATGGGAGCTATCAATTCTACCTGTAAATCACTTTAAAATGCGTTCAAAAACTCTCAAAAACACTTCATTTATGTTCCGTAACCTGTACAATAATCAAGCTGTAGCGTCATTGTTATTGTAAGAGCGAACATTAAGGGACTATTTTTCTAGCGTAGTAACACATCGGCGATCAACGGTATTAGCCGGAAGAGCTAACTACGGCAAGAGATAAACTAGCTTCTATGTCAACAGGAAATGCGTTTGAGTTTGTAATGTACAACACTGAGATACGACACCAATTTGTACTGACTAAACAACATGAACGATCATATTATAGTATCTGTAAAGTATTAGCTCACATTTCATGTTTGTTTGTACACAGCTGAGCGAGGCAGACAGCGTATGTACTGTAGTTGTACTAACACACATGGCGTGTTGCGTGTATCATGAACAACATGAAAGTGACCCACTCGGAAAACCCACTGTTGTTCGTCTGGTCCAGCTGGCTGGAGACGTTTTCTGTTGATTTTGGGCAAGCAATCCATTTATGTCAAAATAGCTTGGCTCTAAGTTTTTTATTTATAGCATTAAAATCGCTTTTACCTCACTCTCTTGGTATTCGTCCGCTCCAAAGTCTCACTCTTTTTTTGTGCTCGCTCCTAAGCAGCAGTTTATTTAGATCCCAAAAGTATAAGGTTGTGAATGCTCCCTTGTCCAAAAATAATCTTCTCCGTTGTTTGTTGCCAAGTCTGCCAACATTAAAAAACACATTCCGGAAGTTGGAACACACATGTTTTCAGAAGTCAGATGTGCGCTGCTATGGAAACAGAAATCAATGCACAGAAGAAATCAGTCCCGGGAACTATTAAAATGACCAAAATACGATTTTTTTTTTAAATATTACATATTGTTATGAACGTATCTGTTACTACATGATACAGTATATATGGGTTGTACTTATATAGCGCTTTTCTACCCCTTTTTAAGGAGCCCAAAAGACAGTATTTCTACATTCGCCCATTTACTACACACACACTGATGGTGGGAGCTGCCATGCAAGGCGCTCACCAGGACCCATCAGGAGCAAGGGTGAAGTGTCTTGCCCAAAGATACAACAGATGTGACTAGGATGGTAGAAGGTGGGGATTGAACCAGTAACCCTCAGATTGCTGGCACAGCCACTCTACCAACTTCGCCACGCCGTCCCCACATATAGACTTGCAGTGTGTATTTAAAAAGTTGATGGAGGGTTTTAAGTTGTTTTAGAGGGCTTTGAAGGCTACAACAGTGACTCCCATTAGCCGCATCTTTCAAGCGTTTATCATCGTTAAAATCGTAAAAAAAAAAGGTATGTATTCTTTTGTCTCATAATGATTGTGAACGATAGGCAACATTCCAAAAAAAGTGTAGTTTCTCCTTTGTTTGCAATCTTCCTCAGCCTTTTCAGACACTTCTGAATGGGTCTCTTAGTCTTGGCTACATCTCTCCCGGTCAGGTGTGTATGTGTGGGTGACAGGAAGAAAAACTCTGACACGCTTAGGGAGAAATTATTTGGCACTGACTTTTTTTCAACACATGCATTATATACTTTTCTAGACACAATATTATCCTCCAGACAAACAGCAGCACTCGCAATTGATTTTGTGTTCCACACAACAGGGTTATTTTTTTCTGCAATTTGTGGCACTGAAAAAATACATAGACCAACAACTAATATCTATTGCAGAGGACACTTTTTCTTGGAAGGGAATTAGAGGAACTGTCTTTTTAAGACCTTTTTTCTATGGGAAAAAATACTGTTATATTCGGGCCAGTACGATAACGCAAATCATTCAATGAACCCTTCTTGTACTCTCATTTTTACATAGTAGTGTCTCCACTTTACAATCAAAAACCTCATGAAATAGACTGGTCAAATATTAGTATATGGAATCTTAATCCAATTACACAAGATCGTAGGGAAATAAGAGGATTGCAACATTTACTTGGAAAAATCACATTAGGCCTCTTTCTGAACAAAACAGTCTGACTGCTACTTGACCGGTGCTTCTCAATTATTTCTCTTTCCCCCCTTAACCTTCAAAACAAAACAAAAAATGAATTAAACAATTTTTGCTGATTTCTATTTAATTTTTTTTCAAAAAGAGGAAGACAAGATTAATTGACGTGGAGCACGTTTTGAAGCAAAGCTTTTCGAAGCGGGGTTTGAAGCAGAATACTGATAAAGCATATTCCCCAGGGTAACACACGTGGCCCCTGGAAATGTTCTTAATCAAACCATTTATATTTATTAACACATGTGAACATGCCAATCCATTATTTATAGGTTGTAATGTGTTAAAATTTTCAGAAATTATGTTTTTAAAAACAATGGGAAGTATGTTTCGAGTAAAGAACAACAGCCTTCCAGCTTGTATTCTGATCTTATTTAAATTAAGAGGAGAAAACTCAAATTTACAGGGGATATGGATTCTTGAAATAGGTCAAGTAAAAACTAATATAAAATACAAATGTATTTCAGTTTTAGGAGTAAATGGAGGAACAAGCTCAGTGATGAGTTAAAGACATGTAGTTCTTTGTTAAAGGGGAACATTATCACCAGACCTATGAAAGCATCAATATATACCTTGATGTTGCAGAAAAAAGACCATATATTTTTTTAACCGATTTCCAAACTCTAAATGGGTGAATGATGGCGAATCAAACGCCTTTCTGTTTATCGCTCTTTTTGCGATGACGTCAGAACGTGACGTCGCTGAGGTAATACAGCCGCCATTTTCATTTTCAACACGTTACAAACACCGGGTCTCAGCTCTGTTATTTTCCGTTTTTTTGACTATTTTTTGGAACTTTGGAGATATCATGCCTCGTCGGTGTGTTGTCGGAGGGTGTAACAACACTAACAGGGAGGGATTCAAGTTGCACCACTGGCCCGAAGATGCAAAAGTGTCTGCCGCCAGACCCCCATTGAATGTACCAAAGTATCTCCACATTTGACCGGCGATGACAGACATGACAGAGATGTATGGATAACCTGCAGATGCATTTGCAACGATAAATTCAACAAAATCACAAAGGTGAGTTTTGTTGATGTTGACTTATGTGCTAATCAGACATATTTGGTTGCGGCGTGACTGCCAGCTAATCGATGTTAACATGCTACGCTAATCAATGCTAACATGCAATTTAACGGCGGTGCTAAAGCAGACATGGCACAGAGATGTATGGATAACCTGCAGATGCATTTGCAACTATAAAGTCAACAAAGTCACAAAGGTGGGTTTTGTTGATGTTGACTGCCAGCTAATCGATACTAACATGCTACGCTAATCGATGCTAACATGCTATTTACCGGCGGTGCTAAAGCAGACATGGCACAGAGATGTATGGATAACCTGCAGATGCATTTGCAACTATATTACGTTTCCTTCCACCCACATTTAATGCGAAAAAAACACTTACCAATGGAAGGATTTAAGATGCTCCAGTATTACGAGATGCGGAAGTCCTGATCATTTGGTCCGCACATTTTACCGGCGATGCTAACACAGCTATTCGGCCATGCTACGGCTATGAATAGTGTCAATAGCTATTCGCTCAATAGCTTCAGTTTCTTCTTCAATACTTTCATACTCCAACCATCCGTTTCAATACATGTGTAATCTGTTAAATTGCTTAAATCGCTGAAATCCGAGTCTGAATCCGAGCTAATGTCGCTATATCTTGCTGTGCTATTCGCCATTGTTTGTTTACATTGATAGCACTGTATGACGTCACAAGGAAATGGACAGTCGCATCGCAAATAGCGAAAATCAAGCACTTTAAAGCTTTTTTTAGGGATATTCCGAGACCAGTAAAATTAAAAAAAAAAATTAAAAATAATACAACAAGCCACTGGGAACTGATTTTTATTGTTTTTAACCCTTTTGAAATTGTGATAATGTTCCCCTTTAGGGTTTAAGAAAGCCTTGAAAGGTGAAATAATAGAAAATTATAAAATATAGTAACAGTTACTTTCATCCCATTGATCTTCCAGGTAATCTTATTTTCAGTATAGGATAGGCAAAATATAAGCCTTGGCTTCAGCCTATTCCTTTTTCGGTCATTCTTTTTCTTTTTTTATTGTGTGTGTGTATGATTGTTAAATATGTATAATCTGTACTGTTAAACTGATCACACAAAATATTTGATTATACGACTGAAATAAACTCATTTAATTTCAAATCAATTTCATTTTATTTCATGAATGCACACAAACGTGCCGAAAAGTGATACATTTGAGTACCGTTATTGATTCTGAGGTACTAGGAATTGGTAGGATTTTGATTTGAATGTGAAAGTATCCATTTTTAGATGTTGATCAAGTAATTCCACACAAAAAAATACAACATTGAAAACTCCTACAGTATATATTGTATTTTTTTAAAAACTCGAAATATTGAATAGCACAACATGGTTATAACGTGGAACTTTGTACGTTGTTTTTTGTTAAGTTCTTCACTCCGAAAGGAGCAGAATTCCAATTAAAGTGTGGGCAAGCACCAAGAAACAGACTGGTGGTGAATTCCTGAAAAATTTAAGAGTCTGAGTTATCGGACCAGTACCAATGTCTTCCCTTGTATACCCACATCAAATAATTTGTTATACAGCTGAAATTGTGGAAAGTGACAGGTATATTTTACTGTACTACCAAGGAGAAGGTTGCAGTGGGGCAAAAAAGTATTTAGTCAGCCACCGATTGTGCAAGTTCTTCACTTAAAATGATGACAGAGGTCTGTAATTTTAATCACGACGAGTTGAGTTTATACCAATAAGTTCTATTTTGGTTTCATCTGACCACATGACATTCTTCCAATCCTCTGCTGTATCATCCATGTATCCATTTTGGTATAAACTCAACTCGTCGTGTTTGGAGGAAGAAAAATACTGAGTTGCATCCCAAGAACACCACACCTACTGTGAAGCATGGGGGTGGAAACATGATGCTTTGAGGCTGTTTTTCTGCTAAGGGGACAGGACGATTGATCCGTGTTAAGGAAAGAATGAATGGGGCCATGTATCGTGAGATTTTGAGCCAAAACCTCTTCCCATCAGTGAGAGCTTTGAATGGTTGACCAAATATTTATTTTCCACCATAATTTACAAATAAATTATTTAAAATTCCTACAATGTGAATTCCTGGATTTTTTTTCACATTCTGTCTCTCACAGTTGAAGTGTACCTATGATGAAAATTACAGACCTCTGTCATCATTTTAAGTGAAGAACTTGTACAATCGGTGGCTGAATAAATACTTTTTTGCCCCACTGTACATAGAGGTTCTAGATTTGCTTTAGATTTTTATAGCACCTTGGCAGTTTCTCAATAATACTACAACAAAAACCTTTCTGTCCTTGGTCATTTGCAGAAATATGGGTATTACTTTTTTGTAAAGTAGTTTTCCCTTATCTGTGAATTACTATTTGTTTAAAGTGTTAAAGCTGTTGGGCAATTATTAAGGATTTATAGACACATTGAATATATTCTGCAAGAAAAACAAACCTTAAAGGCCTACAGAAACCCACTATTACCGACCACGCAGTCTTATAGTTTATACATCAATGATGAAATATTAACATTGCAACACATGCCAATACGGCCTTTTTAGTATACTAAATTGCAATTTTAATTTTCACGCGATGTATCCGAATGAAAACGTTGCGGTATGATGACACATATGATGACGCGTGCGTTTGACGTCCCCGGTTCTAGCGGACATTTTTTTCCAGCCCGATCCAAACTTTAAGTAGTCTGCTTTACTCGCATAATTACACAGTATTCTGGACATCTGTGTTGCTGAATCTTTTGCAATTTGTTCAATTAATAATGGAGTAGTCAAAGTAGAAAGATGGAGGTGGGAAGCGGTGTATTGTGGCCGCCTTTAGCAACACAAACACAGCCGGTGTTTCCTTGTTTAAAATTCCCGAAGGTGAAGCTTAACTATGGAACAGAGTGGTCAAGCGAACATGGTTCCCGACCACAAGTCAACCGGCAGGTTTCGGTGAGAAAAGTGTGGTAATAAGTCGGCTCTTACCGTAGACATGAGCGGAGCTTGCGTCCTAATGCAGCTGCGTGGCTTCCCTCAGAGACACTGGTGGTCACCACACCCCTCCGACTTTTATGTACCATATAATCTCACTAAAACACTAGTAACACAATAAACAGATAAGGGATTTTCCAGAATTGTCCTAGTAAATGTGTCTAATAACATCTGAATCGCTCCCACTACCCTCGCCTTTTTTTAACTTTTTTTTTTTTCTAGTCCTTCACTTTCACTATCCTCATCTACCAATATTTCATCCTCGCTAAAATTAATGGGGAAATTGTCGCTTTCTCGGTCCGAATCGCTCTTGCTGCTGGTGCCTATGATTGTAAACAATGTGAGGAGCTCTACAACCCGTGACGTCACGCGCACATTGTTAGCTACTTCCAGTACAGGCAAGGCTTTTTTATTAGCGACCAAAAGTTGCGAACTTTATTGTCGATGTTCTCCACTAAATCCTTTCAGCAAAAAATATGGCAATATCGCGAAATGATCAAGTATGACATATAGAATGGACCTGCTATCCCCGTTTGAATAAGAACATCTCATTTCAGTAGGCCTTCAACTGTGTGAAGACTTTAGCAAATAGTTGCCCACATTACCGCAGTTTCTTTTTAAGACTACGTTCTTGTGTGTTCTGCTTGAGTATCCATCCAGTATGGGTCTTCATCACTGCAGCGTCCCTGGTGAAGCCCTTAATCTTTATTATTATTGTCATTCATTAGAGTACAACACATTTCAGTCCATCAGTGTTTCCTCTTTGAGAAGCACATACTGACACGTGTACCATTATCTCTGCTGGGCCGAGAGCTACATAAATTTATCTTCAGAGGCTTGAAAAGATTACTTGCAGCCCTTTTTCACACTTTGGAGGCTGGAACGAAATAGCTAGCGGCACAAAACATTGAGAGAACTGATGAAATACATCCGTTTTCTTTTTAATCTTTCAGATCTTTATACTATTTATCGAATATAATAGGTCTTAGGATTCCTGCAAACCGTAGAGACTTTACTCTTAAAATACCCACTGAAGGCAGGCACACTGCGTACCTTTTAGGACTATCTTACTGAGCATTTTCATAGTCAAATGTAATTCCTTAGACACACATAAACAGATCTCACTTGAAACTTTTTCCACCTCAAATAAAAAGACTAAAACCCTCAGATAAACACAGCAGAAATTGGATAGTTTACTGAGGACCTCAGATCGGTCCTGCCGGAGTCGGATTTAGCTCTGATGCAGCACAGAGAAAACCATCAAACTACCTGGAAACAAAGGGCCGTTGCTGAACAAGCATAAGCGGTAAGTCCAGGTGTGCACCTTGTCAAATTTCTTGTGGACGCCACCATTGCCCAAGGCTGACTTAGGCCTATCAGGAAGCACATCCGAGCCCCCCATTTCAGAACAGCCTTCAAATAATGCGCTGTATGGGTGAGGTATCTGGTACTAAAACTGAAAAGCGTTCAATGTGTGACAACTAGACTGCGAAGTTTATAATCAAATCTGACTCGTCTGAATCAAATTGTTTGATGGACAATAGGACAGCACAGAAATGGTAAATGGGTTATACTTGTATAGCGTTTTTCTACCTTCAAGGTACTCAAAGCACTTTGACGCTATTTCCACATTCACCCATTCACACACACATTCACACACTGATGGCGGGAGCTGCCATGCCAGGCCCTAACCACGACCCATCAGGAGCAAGGGTGAAGTGTCTTACTCAATGACACAATGGACGTGACGAAGTTGGGAGAAGTTGGCGATCGAACCATGAACCCTAAAGTTGCTGGCACGGCCACTCTCCCAACCAGTGTGGAGATATTTATAAAAAAATAATGCCTTCATACTTCCTTCAAACGATCCATTTGGAATTTGCCCAATTTGTGCCATTGTTCCCATGTGTGATGTCAATGGATATCTCCATATATGGTAGACATTTTACACAAAGTGCATTGTGGGAGACCGTCGATGTGGTCAATAAGTTCCTTCTTTTTAACTATCCCGTGTCCACCCTGAGATTGGTAGGTCATGAGTTTAAACCCCGGCCGAGTCGTACCAAAGCCTATTGGTAACATTTCTAACAGAAATAACGGGGCTTTGTTTACTGTATTTTTGTGTTTGCCATCCATCCATTTTCTACCGCTCCTCCCTTTTGGGGTGACGGGGGGTCACTGGAGCCTATCTCAGCTGCATTCGGGCGGTAAGCGGGGTACACCCTGGACAAGTCACCACCTCATCATAGGTGTGAATGAATGATGGGTTCCCACTTCTCTGTTAGCGCTTTGAGTATCTAACAATAGAAAAGTGTGGACGATGATTCTAAGACTCCCATTATATCTCTTTTTAGTGTTTGGAATAACGGTATTACAAAGTAGGGGCCTTACTTTTTTGGAAACGGGTATTTTCATCCAATACATCTGTATCTTAATATTACGAAAGGACACAGATTGGATGGTTGGAGCATGTGATGTCATGAATGTGGAGTGTCTCCTTGGGCACAGCTTGTAGTAGACGCAAAATCCTCATTTAAATAGGGCGGTGTACACCACATTTGCACTTGCTATCAAATGCACATGCAATCTTAGTATATCGCCTGCAACACTACCACTGAGAGTACACAACATTTTCTAGTTTTAACTAGGGTTGTGCGGTATACCGGTATTAGTATAGTACCGCGACACTAATGAATCATACTCGATACTACAACGCCTCTGAAAAGTATCCCCCCGTCCCCCGCGCCACCGTCGTCGTCATGCTGGTTTTATCCAACAACAGAAGAATGAATTATTATTACATTTTAACAAAAGTGTAGATAGAACATGTTAAAAGAGAAAGTAAGCAGATATTAACAGTAAATGAACAAGTAGATCAATAATTAATTTTCTACCACTTGTCCTTAATAATTTTGACAAAATAATGGAATGGAAAATGACACAATATGTTACAGCATATGTCAGCAGACTAAATTAGGAGCTGTCACGCCAAATTTCTTTCCCCCTACAAGAACCCCCCCCCTATTTACTTCCGGGGTCATGATTAATACACACATTTTTTTCAACACTATATTATAAAATAATAACGCTATATTATAAAAATACAGACGTTTTGTTAACGTTATATTATAAAAAAATTAAAAAACAATTTACAAACACAAGCTATGGGATGACTTAAGAGGAAACGTGAGGAAACGTAACCCCGGAAGTAAATGCATCATCCCATAGCTTGTGTTTGTAAATTGTTTTTTTAATTTTATTTTTATAATATAGCGTTAACAAAACGTCTGTAGTTTTATAATATAGTGTAATATTTTTATAATATAGCGTTAATAAAACGTCTGTATTAATCATGACCCCGGAAGTAAATGGGGGGGAAGGTTTTTGTTGAGGGGAAGAAATTTGGCGTGACAGAGCCTTTGTTTCTTTACTTACTACTAAAAAAATAGTTGTCTTGTATGTTCACTATTTTATTTAAGGACAAACTTGTAAAAATAAACATATGTTTAATGTATCCTAATTTCTTTGTTAAAATGAAGCCAATAATCCTTTTTATTTGGTATCGGCAACGCTAGTTTGAACTCGCTCTTTAGTGGATGGTGTTTTGATCTTAGTAGAGCCGGCCTTAAATGTTCACTCGGGTAGCAAAATAAAATATGTTGAGTTGTGGTTACAGTGGACCACATAGCTTCATATGTATGCTTCTATTGTACCCCCACCTCAGTTTCACATTCCTACTGGTCTAGATCCACTTTAGTACACCCTCCAGTCAAATACAAAATATTACAAGGCACCAACGCAAGATACATTTAATGCAGCCCATCAATTCACATTTTCATATCTGCACAAATCATTCCAAGTTCTTTTATTTTTTTGTATTTTTGATTCAAACAGAACCCAACACACACACTCAAACAAAACAACTAATCGAGCTGATACGCCTTGAGTGGCAAGCGAACCCTGCTATGTCTGCTGTGTTGGGGCTGGATTGTACAACAAATGACCCCTGAACACACCGACTGCGGTGTGTGATCGTCTTAGACAGGCCTACTAAAATATTCCTCAGCTTTCTGCCAAGGGGACATGCACACTTCAAAGACACTACTTTCTTAGCATAAAAAAAAATATATTTTTAAAATATCCAGGCTTCATTTAGAACAGAAATGCTGTGCTATTTCAGGGCAGGACCGGCACTTCACGGCCTAATCAATCTTTCATTTTCACTTGCCACTTTGATGGCGTCTACTTTGCTTAATCCCACAAGGGATTTTTTTTTTTTTTTATACATCTACTGTAGTGTGACAGTACCTGAATGTTCCATCTCTTGGCAAAATGCTTGATGTACTACAATAACAACACTGTAAACACCAAATACATACCAGGGATCATTCTGTCATCATTAAAAAAGAGGCTGAACAGAAAAAAATGTCACAAACTACATTTGATACAGTCGCTCGCTTTTATATAGGCAGGTTGTTAAGTAAAGCCTTTGGTAACACTTTAGTATTAATTAGTTGCTTATTAACATGCAAATTAGTAACATAGTAGCTCGTAATTAGTCATTAGCCTGGAGGATAAGGTGACTGGAGGATACGTCCAGTCACCTTGGACGTATCCTCGCTCATCCATACGGACTGGACACTGGCCGAGAGTGGAGTCGGCTGTCTTGGTTGCTTTGTTGGGTCTGCTCCTGTCTCTGGCCATGCTCCCTATCACCACAGCGGACGATGGCGTGGAACACCGCAGAGGCCACCAGAGTGGATATGTTTCTTTTACTTTTTACTCATAGCTGTATGTAGAAGTGTGAGGTTGTATCTGCTGCTTTAATGTCTTTAATGTCCTCTGTGTTCTTTGATGTTTCCCTCTTACACACATGTAAGAGGGATGCTATGAGTTGTTGTTTTTTTCCCTTGGCCTCAGTCTGCACCCCCTCCCCAGGGCCCAGGCTAAGACCGATCTTTTAAATTTTATTTTAATTTTCAATCCCCCCCCCGTTTACCTGTATCTCATCTTTTTTGTAAGGGGCGCTGGAAGCCGGCAGACCCGTCAGCGATCCTGTTCTGTCTCCCTGTAATGTTTGTCTGATCTTGAATGGGATTGTGCTGAAAAATTTTAATTTTCCTGAAGGAACTCTCCTGACGGAATAAATAAAGTACTATTTAATCTAATCTGATCTAATCTAATATAATTATTAAGTACTTATTAGTGCCTTATTCTGCATGGTCTTATTATATAACCAGTAAGCCATTAACTAAGAGTCTTCCCTCAATAACTTCAAAATTATTGCTTATTGGTAAACATAACCCTTCTATGTTCTCCTAGTGTCCAAATAACTCTAAATTAAGTTACTTAGAATATGTTCCCCATACTAAAGTGTTACCAAGCATTTAAGTTTACCTATGCAGAGACATTTCATTTCAAATTATTCCACATGAATGTATGTGTGCCTTAGTATAAGATTGAGCAACATAAAAGAACAACAAAAAATCCTCAGCAACATGAAATCATGGGACTTTATGAAGTTAAAATATGGTGTTGTGCAAACAAGGAAATGTTTCTAACGTTCCAGTGAAGTGCATCGCCGCCCACCAAGGGCAGACAATACATTTTCAAAAAAGCACAAACACATGGAAATATTTATTTAATGAGCTTTAAATAATTAGTTTCGCTCCCCAAACAAACCAAACAAAAAAGTAAAATGAAACTCGGCTTTGCAGAATGAACTGTAATTTTTAAGGGTGGTTTATCACATTGGGAAGAAACCCATTGCTAAACATTTCACAGTGGCTTGAATGCACAGATAACAGCGTTTTATTTTGCAATTTACCAAAAAGCTGATGTCCCATGTTTCGCCACCTCTGGACTGTTCAGTTGGGTTTGCTAATATTTAGTCGGACCGCAAAAAGCCTGTACACAAATGAATGTTATCTTATTTACCACAGTTGCCCTAATCAAGGCAAATAATCTTGATATGCAATGTGCAAAAACTAGATTTGATTTTGGTGCATGCATTTAACTCTTCACACTGACGTAATACTTTTTGTTTCATTGTCTGCCAACATTGTCTGTCATTAATCTGATGAGCCAATGTGAATTAATGACCACTGCAAAAACCTTTAGAAAATCTTTTTTTCCCAGTTTAATGATGGTTCCATGCACAGTGCCTGAAGGCCGGTCCATGGTATCAACATATTATTATCAGGATTTTTAGGCAGTATTTATACTCAGAATATGGCAAGTGTAGATACGCAATTAGAAACACGGTGGTAGCAATGCATCACAAAACACTACAAACAAAACAAGCAATTACAGATTTTGATTTGCACAGTAAGTCGTTACTGAACATATTTCATTGATATCATACTGTAGTTAGACTAATTGGTCAAAAGCATTGTACATGTATTGAATGTATTTACTACAAAAAATGTAGACCTAGTAAGTTTACAATCAGTTGTAGTGCTCTGGCATTGTTATTTTTTAAACAAAATTGTTGTACTTATGTAGGTTAAATGTCACTTGATACAATGTTGCAGATATAAAGATAGTATGGGTAGTGATACTGCACATAATACATCAGTGTTTGTTTCTCAAAGAACTGCAATGAGTTGTTAGGGCTACCAAATAAACACAGCTGCCATACGGCCAATTATGATATTAAACATCACAAACACTAAGGAGAAGCTATTAATGATTCAAATTAGTTGCTTAAAGCGCCACAAAACTCATATTCACAATGACATCTACACTGACCGAAAACGTAAATAGGACAGCACAGAAATGGTAAATGTGTTATACTTGTATAGCGTTTTTCTATCTTCAAGGCACTCAAAGCACTTTGACACTATTTCCACATTCACCCATCAACACACACATTCACACACTGATGGCGCGAGCTGCCATGGCAGGCCCTAACCACGACCCATCAGGAGCAAGGGTGAAGTGTCTTACTCAAAGACACAATGGACGTGACGAGGTTGGGGGAAGTTGGGGATCGAACCATGAACCCTAAAGTTGCTGGCACGGCCACTCTCCCAACTGCGTCCCCCAAACCGGTTTTAAAAAAGAAACACGTTTCAAAATC
Organism: Nerophis ophidion; assembly: GCF_033978795.1. NCBI lineage: Eukaryota > Metazoa > Chordata > Actinopteri > Syngnathiformes > Syngnathidae > Nerophis > Nerophis ophidion. The sequence continues at coordinate 21,644,035 of NC_084619.1, forward strand.
TGAGTTTTAGCATAAATAATCATTCATTGAACAGGTAGCGCCAAGTCTGTTTGTGCCAGTTGGAATATATTCATGTCCATAAATAAATCGATGTTTACCCAACAGCAATCATGCAAGTAACAAATTATAGATGAATAAGGGATTTAAATAATTACTAAAATAAAAAAGTATCCATTAGGGCTGCAAGAATTAAACAAATTAGAAAAAATGTTCGATGAATACTCAGTTTGTTTGATTAATCTTTTACTGAGTGAAATTATTTAATCCAGACTGCATGAAATGCTTGGAACTATGGAAATAAGCTTTTGTGTGTATCTTTTGAATGTTTTTATTTTTACCAGTTAAAAGTTCAATTTCAGTGTTCTGAATTAAAAAGACAAAATGAATGGTGTGTATGGCAAGCAGAAATGTTTAGGTTTATTTCAACTGTGTTCCTTATGATGTTTTTCTACATTCGAAACTCTTATTTGTGACCTACATAAGATAAATTGGTGCATGGTGCTCTGGACAAGAAATGTTTAGATTATGTTTTGGAGATCATTTTAAATCTCTTTTTTGACCGTCTCTTCAGGATGCACTGTTTTGTGGACGGTCTTTTACGTGCCTCCACTTCGACTGTGTCTTCTCCCCGCTAACTTTGTTGTAGTTTTGAATGCTTCCATAGCGAGTCTACCTACAGATAAAAGTTGGAACTATATGCTATTTTGTATTACAAATGGCAATCTGATGCACATGCATGTGTGAGCCATTCTGCCCCACAACTAAAAAGATAGCGACTACAGCTGTGAACGGGCGCAAAGCTCTGTGGGTAGAACTTTACCATATATGGATAATCTGCTTATGTCACCAATAGGGAAAAACATCACTAATTCAAATTCCAAAACGGATGGTTTAGTGGAAGTGTAAAGGAAGGCAAGGTTGTTTGCATTATAGGTCACATTTAAAGGAGCCATGTTTTGCAAAAACAACATTTCTACCTTGGAGAAGGCATTCGACCACGTCCCTCGGGAAGTCCTGTGAGGAGTGCTCAGAGAGTATGGGGTACCGAATTGTTTTATTGTGGCGGTCCGCTCCCTGTATGATCAGTGTCAGAACTTGGTCCGCATTGCTGGCAGTAAGTCGGACACGTTTCTAGTGAGGGTTGGACTACGCCAAGGCTGTCCTTTGTCACCGATTCTGTTCATAACTTTTATGGACAGAATTTCTAGGCGCAGTCAAGGCGTTGAGGGATTCCGGTTTGGTGGCTGCGGGATTAGTTCTCTGCTTTTTGCAGATGATGTGGTCCTGATGGCTTCATCTGGCCGGGATCTTAAGCTCTCACTGGATCGGTTCGCAGCCGAGTGTGAAGCGACCAGAATGAGAATCAGCACCTCCAAGGTTCTCGCCCGGAAAAGGGTGGAGTGCCATCTCCGGGTTGGGGAGGAGACCCTGCCCTAAGTGGAGGAGTTAAAGTATCTAGGAGTCTTGTTCACGAGTGGGGGAAGAGTGGATCGTGAGATCGACACGCGGATCAGTGCGGCGTCTTCAGTAATGCGGACGTTGTATCGATCCGTTGTGGTGAAGAAGGAGCTGAGCCGGAAGGCTAATCTCTCAATTTACTGGTAGATATACGTTCCCATCCTCACCTATGGTCATGAGCTTTGGGGCATGACCGAAAGGATAAAATCACGGGTACAAGCGGCCGAAATGAGTTCCCTCCGCCGGGTGGTGGGGCTCTCCCTTAGAGATAGGGTGAGAAGCTCTGTCATCCAGGAGGAACTCAAAGTAAAGCCGCTGCTCCTCCACATCGAGAGGAGCCAGATGAGGTGGCTCGGGCATCTGGTCAGGATGCCACCAAAACGCCTCCCTCGGGAGGTGTTTAGGGCACGTCCAACCGGTAGGAGGCCACGGGGAAGACCCAGGACACGTTGGGAAGACTATGTCTCCCGGCTGGTCTGGGAAGGCCTCGGGATCCCCCGGGAAGAGCTAGACGAAGTAGCTGGGGAGAGGGAAGTTTGGGCTTCCCTGCTTAGGCTGCTGCCCCCGCGACCCGACCTCGGGTAAGCGGAAGATGATGGATGGATGGATGGATGGAAAATTTCTTCCCGAATGGCAAGGTTTTTTTGTTTATTTGGGATCTGCAGAAGTCTCGAAAATTATAAATCCAACCGTTGAGGCAGTGCGGGGATATTTATAAAACAATAATGCCTTTCTTCATACTTCCTTCAAACGATCCATTTGGAATTTGCCCAATCTGTGCCATTGTTCCCATGTGTGATGTCAATGGATATTTCCATATATGATAGATATTTTACACAAAGTGCATTGCGGGATACCGTCGTTGTAGTCCACCTTGTGGTCAATAAAATCCTTCTTTTTAACAATCCCGTGTCCGCCCTGAGATTGGTAGGTCATGAGTTTAAACCCCGGCCGAGTCGTACCAAAGCCTATTGGTAACATTTCTAACTGAAATAACGGGGCTTTGTTTACTGTATTTTTGTGTTTGCCATCCATCCATTTTCTACCGCTCCTCCCTTTTGGGGTGACGGGGGGTTGCTGGAGCCTATCTCAACTGCATTCGGGCGGTAAACGGGGTACACCCTGGACAAGTCACCACATCATCGCAGGGCCAACACAGATAGACAGACATCATTCACACTCACATTCACACACTAGGACCAATTTAGTGTTGCCAATCCACTTATCCCCAGGTGCATGTCTTTGGAAGTGGGAGGAAGCCGGAGTACCCGGAGGGAACCCACGCATTCACGGGGAGAACATGCAAACTCCACACAGAAAGATCCCGAGCCCGGGATTGAACTCAGGACTACTCAGGACCTTCGTATTGTGAGGCAGATGCACTAACCCCTTCTCCACCGTGCTGTCCAAGTTTAATCGGATGTTCACATTTCTCAAATAAATGTTTTATTGAGAATTTAACAATGACACCGGGATACAAGCCGCACCCACTAAATGTTTAAAGAAAAAAATGTTTTTACACATATTACCCACACCTGACTATACCGGCTGATATATACGTTGTAAAATTTGATATTTACACAACATTTTTTTGTAAATTTTTATTTCCATACCTTAATTGTTTCTAAACAGTGCCTGTAACACGGCAGTAAAACGGCTGACCGGAACAAACAGAAGTTAAACCTGCTCCGTGGCCTTGTGGTCAGAGTGTCCGCTCTGAGATCGGTAGGTCGTGACTTCCTACCCCGGCCGAGTCATACCAAAGACTATAAACATGGGACCCATTACCTCCCTGCTTGCCACTCAGCATCTAGTTTTGGATTTGGGGGTTACATCACCAAAAAATATTCCAGAGCGTGGCCACTGCTGCTGCTCACTGCTCCCCTTACTTCCCCTCCCAGAAGGGTGAAAGAAGGGGATGGGTCAAATGCAGAGGGTAATTTCACCACACCTAGTGTGTGTGTGTGCCTATCAGTAGAACTTTAACTTCAACTAAACTCTTGTGAGGCAGACTTGCTCGTACATGCACATGCGTCTTCTGCTGTTGCCATTTCTAATAGAAAGTAGTGTATAGTTCTAAATGCTAAAACTACAACATGGATGGCGGGGAGAAGACGCAGTAAAAGTGGTGCATCCCGAAGAGACAGTTAGGGAGCGGCTTAAAGATAGTCTGTGAAACATGATCTATGCAAAATCATGGCCTTTAAATGTTATGTAGATCACAAGGAAGTGTTTTACATGTAGAAAAAAATCATAATATGACCCCTTTAAAATACACATTGAGGTCAAAAAGTGTGTTGTTTTTTTCAATCGCTAACGAATCGCTAGATTACTCAATTACAAAAATGAACAATAGCAGAAACCCAAATGTCTATCCAACTATACAATCACTATAACTATGTACTTATGTTTATTTCTGGCTTCGAGAGTATTACTCTCACAGACGTAAACACTCCCTGCAGGGGTTAATGCTTGAAATGTGATAGTATGAACTCTACATAGTGGACTCTGGTAGTAGGTTTTCAGTTGTCTAATTCAGTGGTTCTCAACCTTTTTTCAGTGATGTACCCCCTGTGGACCTTTTTTTAATTCTAGTACCCCCTAATCAGAGCAGAGCATTTTTGGTTGAAAAAAAGAGATAAAGAAGTAAAGTACAGCACTATGTCATCAGTTTCTGATTCATTAAATTGTATAACAGTGCAAAATATTGCTCATGTGTAGTGGTCTTTCTTGAACGATTTGGGAAAAAATATATAAAAATTACTAAAAACTTGTTGAAAAATAAACAAGTGATTCAATTATGAATAAAGATTTCTACACATAGAAGTAATCATCAAATTAAAGTGCCCTCTTTGGGGATTGTAATAGAGATCCATCTGGATTCATGAACTTAAAGGCCTACTGAAACCCACTACTACCCACCACGCAGTCTGATAGTTTATACATCAATGATGAAATATTAACATTGCAACACATGCCAATACGGCCTTTTTAGTTTACTAAATTGCAATTTCAAATTTCCCGGGAGTTTCGTCTTGAAAACGTCGTGTAATAATGACGTGTGCGCGAGACGTCACGGGTTTTTAGGAAGTATGAGCGCTACACACACACAGCTAAATGTCGTCTGCTTTAACGGCATAATTATACAGTATTTTGGAGATCTGTGTTGCCGAATCTTTTGGAATTTGTTGAATTAATATTGGAGAAGTCAAAGTAGTAAGATGGAGTTGGGAAGCTTTAGCCTTCAGCCACATAAACACACGGTGATTCCTTGTTTAAAATTCACGGAGTTGAAACTTTCCTATGGACATGGATCCCGACCACTTGTCAACCAGCAGGTTTCGGTGAGAAAATTGTGGTTAAAAAGTCGCCACTTTCCGGTTATCAGCTGAGCTTGCGCATCCCGTACAGCTGCCGTCGACTTCCCCGAGACACTGCGCGTCACCACCCGGCCGTGGACGTACACTTCCGACTATCAGTTACTGTTAAACTCACTAAAACACTAGCAACACAATAGAAAGATAAGAGATTTCCCACAAGTATTCTAGTAACTGTCTCTAAAAACATCAGAATCTGTCTCAATGCAATTACATTTTTTTTTTTTTTCGTTTTTTCTAGTCCGTCGCCATCAATATCCTCAAACACGAATCTTTCATCCTCGCTCAAATTAATGGGGAAATTCTCGTTTTCTCGGTCTGAATAGCACTTTTTGTTGGAGGCTCCCATTTAAATCAATGTGAATATGTGAGGAGCCATCAACATGTGACGTCATCGTCTGCGACTTCCGGTAGAGGCAGGGCTTTTCTCCAGTTGCGAACTTTATCATGGATCTTTACTAAATCCTTTCAGCAAAAATATGGCAATATCGTGAAATGATCAAGTATGACACATAGAATGGACCTGCTATCCCCGTTTGAATAAGAAAATCTCATTTCAGTAGGCTTTTAATTCTAAACATTTCTTCACAAAAAAAGAAATCTTTTACATCAATATTTATGGAACATGCCCACAAAAAAACTAGCTGTCAACACTTGCATTGTTGCATTTCTTTCCACAGTTTATTACATTCATATTGTGTCGTAGTATTATTCAATAAATATATTTCTAAAGGATTTTTGAATGGTTGTTATTTTAAGAATATTTTAAAAATATTTCACATACCCCTTGGCATACCTTCAAGTACCCCCAGGGGTATGCATACCCCCAGGGGTATGCATACCCCCATTTGAGAACCACTGGTCTAATTTACCCAAGGAGGGACTATAGTACATTTTCAGTAGTAATATAGGCTATTTTGTAATAATTTTGCGTGATTACGTACCGAAGTTATTCAATCAGGATTAATAAATGAAGTGCGGACACCCACTCGGACATGGAGCTGGTGTTGTCATGGTGACAGAGTGCAGAGAGATCCTTTAACACTTGCCGCCGCGCCAGTCAGAAAGAGGAGCTTTTTACAGACCTCAAATCATCTGCCACATGCCGAGCCAGAATAGTTGTTCGTGCATTTATATTCCCCCTCTTAAAAAATGGAGGAGGGCTGCTTTATTCATACACTTGGCTTTCAGCAGGCATTTTCTGCTGTGCTAGTGTCACCGACACGGCATCGCATTTAAACAGGCGAACGGGGTAGAGATGGAGCAAGGAGTGCTTTGGTTAACCACGATGACACCTCAAACAATGGCATTGTCGCTATTGATTCAGCTTTCTATTAAACACATTTTTTTATTTCACCATGATGTTCTTTAAAAAAAAAAAAAAAAATTAAATGAGCTCAAATATACCTCGAAACGAGGCATAATGATGCAGTATGTACAGTCGTGGTCAAAAGTTTACATACACTTGTAAAGGACATAAAGTCATGGCTGTCTTGAGTTTCCAATAGTTTGTAAAACACTTCATTTTTTGTGATAGAGTACTCACTTGTTGGTCACAAAAACATTCATGAAGTTTGGTTATTTTATGAATTTATTATGTGTCTACTGAAAATGCGACCAAATCTTCTGGGTCAAAAGTATACATACAGCAATGTTAATATTTGGTTGCATGTCCCTTGGCAAGTTTCACTGCAATAAGGTGCTTTTGGTAGCCATCCACACGCTTCTGGCCTAAATCAGTGTTTCTCAAATATTTTCTGTTACGTACCTCCTAGGGAGAAGAAAATATTTTGCGCCCCCACCACTCTCCACCGTGACTATGAATAGTATAATTTGTCTATAAAATTGTTCTAACTATACCTCTGCGTAACAGTGTAAGCTTATTAACATTAAAGGAAACACCACCTCGTCTTCCACCATGGTAACAGTGAAACCGGTTGCTACATACGCTGGGGCGGTATAGCTCGGTTGGTAGAGCTACCGTGCCAGCAACTTGAGGGTTGCAGGTTCAATCCCCGCTTCTGCCATCCTAGTCACTGCCGTTGTGTCCTTGGGCAAGACACTTTACCCAACTGCTCCCAGTGCCATTCACACTGGTTTAAAAATGTAACTTAGATATTGGGTTTCACTATGTAAAAGCGCTTTGAGTCACTAGAGAAAAGCGCTATATAAATATAATTCACTTCACTTCATTATATTCTGGTAAGGCAAAACAAGTATGTTCCCCAAAGTCACACGTGCACCCCTGGCATTGAACCGCGCCCCGCTATTTGAGAAGGACTGGCCTAAATAGAATTTTAGCATCAATTATTTATCCATCTTCTTCCCCTTATTGGAGGTCGGGTCACGGGGGCAGCAGCCTAAGCAGGGAAGCCCTGACTTCCCATAATGCACCTGCTCTGAACCTGTTTCTATGTTTTTTTTATTTATTTTTTATCGTGCTCTGTTTGTGTTGTGTTGTGTTTGCCCGTTTTTCTTGTGTTATTTTTTAACCTGCATATTGTACAGCACTTTAGCTACCATGTGAGGTAAATTTTAAATGTGCTTTCAAAATAAAGTTGATTTGATTCCCTCTCCCCAGCCGGGAGACATAGTCTTCCCAACGTGTCCTGGGTCTTCCCGTGGCCTACTACTGTTCGGACGTGCCCTAAACACCTCCCTAGAGAGGTGCTCAGGTGGCATCCTGACCAGATGCCAGAACCACCTCACCTGGCTCATCTCGATGTGGAGAAGCAGCAGCTTTACTTTGAGCTCCTCCCGGATGACAGAGCTTCTTACCCTATCTCTAAGGGAGAGCCCCGTCACCCGGCAGAGGAAACTCATTTCGGTCACCTGCACATGTGATCTTGTCCTTTCGGTCATAACCCAAAGCACATGACCATAGGTGAGGTTGGGAAGTAGATCAACCGGTAAATTTAGAGCTTTGCCTTCCGGCTCAACTCTTTCTTCACCACAACGGATCGATACCGCGTCCGCATTACGAAAGATGCCGCATTGATCCGCTTGTCGATCTCACGATCCACTCTTCCCTCACTCGTGAACAAAACTCTGAGGTACTTGAACTCCTCCACTTGGGGCAAGATCTCCTCCCAAACCTGGAGGAGGCACGCCACCCTTTTCCGGGCGAGAACCATGGACTCGAACTTGAAGGTGTTAATTCCCATCCCAGTCGCTTCACACTCGGTTGCGAACCGATCCAGTGAGAGCTGAAGATCCTGGCTAGATGAAGCCATCGGGACCACATCATCTGCAAAAAGCAGAGACCTAATCCTGCAGCCACCAAACCAGAACCCCCTCAACGCCCTGACTGCGCCTAGAAATTCTGTCATAAAAGTTATGAACAGAACCAGTGACAAAGGGTATCAATTAGCTTGCATTTTACGCACTGACCAAATATACCTCTGTACAAGTCAACACCATCAAAAAAGTTCACATTTATGCATTCCCGCACAGCATAAAAAGTTTGGTGGACAAAATGAGACAAAGAAGGAGTGGCATAAAACTCATCGTTCTGTGGCAGCGTCTGACAACGTTGTACAGGTACACAAACTACAGTGCATTCAAGGACCGCCAAAATTAATAGGACAAAATGGCGCTTGCCAAATATTCTCATCAGTGAAGCATGTTTAATATAAAAAGTGGGGGGCCTAACAGTTAGGAAGGTTTGTGTCATGTTTGTCCTCCTACAGAAACTATATTAAAACAAAACATATATTTGTGCCCCGTCTTTTCCCATTTTCGAAAACACATCAGTTTATCTCCCGCAAAGCACAGAATGTCCTCAAAGTATGCATTTAAATTGTATTTTCTGTATTCATAGCGTGGTTCATCGCTTATTAGCAAATTTAGTCAGGTGTTGACCTTCTATCAAACTGATGCATCGAGGTGGTTGTTGCCAATTTCTTTACAAGACACTTATAAATAGCAATGCGTCATGCGAAGACGGAGCTTTGATAGGAAACCGGCCTTGTTTTGTTTGGTAAAAATGTAGAACCTAAACAACACAGCAGCAGTGTAGCCTTTGATCTTTGTACCATTGAACATTCCACTCTGATGTTGTTCTGATTTCAACTGTATTTCTGAGACACACACATATACACACGCACACAATTATCTGGAGTATGATGTGGACTTTACTGACACTATTATCTGTCATTTCAATTTAGATGTAATGCAGGCTTGTCCAAACTATGGCCCTCCAGGACAAGTGCGTCTTTAGTTTGGCCCGCAAGACATGACAAGTAAAATAACAACTCTGGCCTGCGGATGTATCTCGAGTTAAGTTTGAATCATATGTCAACCTAATTGCTAAATTTCTGCAGATATCTCAAGGACAATTTTTGTAAATTTGGTTAATGATCAGTTTTATTTTGAAGTGCAAAGAGCACCGTATTGATTTATATGACCACAGTATTAATTTATATGATCCAATCCAAATCAACTTTCCCACTCATGGTGCATATAAATCAAAACCAACACAGAGATTGAACACACAACCTTGGTGTCCTGGGTTGTAGATTACCTGACTGACAGACCACAGTATGTTCGACTGCAGGACTGTGTGTCTGACAGGATGGTCAGCAACACCGGGGCCCCGCAGGGTACAGTCCTCTCCCCCTTCCTCTTCACCATCTACACCACCGATTTCCACTATCAATCAGAGTCCTGCCACCTTCAGAAGTTTTCTGATGACTCTGCGATAGTGGGGTGTATTGAGGATGGTGATGATGAGGAATACAGTGCACTGGTGGAGGACTTTGTCACATGGTGTGGAAAGAGACACCTCCAGCTGAATGTGACGAAGACCAAGGAACTGGTTGCGGACCTGGGAAGGAGTAGGAGTACTCTGGCGACCCCTGTTTCCATCAACGGGGGTTGATGTGGACATGGTTGAGGATTATAAATACCTCGGAGTACACATCGACAACAAGCTGAATGGGTCAAAACACGTTGAGACCCTCTAACAGAAGGGACAGAGCCGCCTCTACTTCCTCAGGAGGCTAGGATCCTTCAACGTCTGTACAAAGATGTTGAAGATGTTCTATGAGTCGGTGGTGGCGAGCGCTTACTTGTACGCCGTGGCCTGCTGGGGCAGCGGGCTGAGAGCAAGGGACGCTAACAGACTGGACAAGTTGGTAGAGGAGGCCAGAAACGTGGTGGGAGTGGAGCTGGACTCTCTGGCGGTGGTGTCAGAGAGGAGAAGTCTAGCAAAACTCCTAGCCATTATGGACAACACCTCCCTTCCACGACACTCGGACCTTGCGGAAGAATGAGCACGTTCAGCGGAAGGCTCAGACTCCCTAAATGCAACACGGAACGACATAGGAGGTCCTTCATACCAACAGCCGTCAGACTGTATAATGCATATGTTCCTTGACTGCACTTAAATGTAGAATATATTTATATCATTCATGTATTATATAATATATATATAATATATGTCATATATTTTTTATCATTATTATTGTTCATTGTGAGAGAACTGTGGTGCTGAATTTCCCCCAGGGATCAATAAAGTACTTTCTATTGTATTCTATTCTATTGAACTTTCTTACAATTGTACATGTCCAAACACCATTAATCATTTAAAATGACACCTAAATAAATCTAATAAAGTGCGCGATGGGTAATATGCAAAGCACTCTCTTCACACTTGTTTGGCGCATTTTAGCTGCTTATTATTTCCAATTGATTACAAAACTTTGAAGGGGTCGTCACTGAAATACATTTTAGATCAGGGGCCACATGGAGAAAAATATACTCGTAAGAAGGCCGGACTGGTAAAATTACAGCACGATAACTGAAAATAAACACAATCTCGGATAGTTTTTTTTTGTTTAAAAATAGAACAAGTACATTCTGAAAATGTAAAAATCCATCCATCCATCCATTTTCTACCGCTTATTCCCTTTTGGGGTAATCATAATGTTGTTGTTTTTTTACACTTACATGTTGCGGTTAATAGTATTCTATCTTTATTTGTCGTTATTCATATTTTCTGAATAAATGATATGATAATGTCCATCAGTCAACTCTTTAGGGTTAATTTTCCAATCCGTCAAGGTAAAATAATTATATTAAAATCTAATTACAGAAGGTTATTTATGTAGTTTGTTCATTTTCCTCGACTGGTCCACTAACATCATGTGGTTTATTTTGTACATCTGCAAAATCATCTACAAAGATGCAAATAATTGTTATTGCGACATCCAGTGGACACATTTAGAACAGCTGTTTATTTCATCCAAAAATTTCAGGTTAGTTTTTATACTTCGCAAACTCATTCCGCTGGCCGGCTAAAGACTGTTCGTAGGCCTGATCCGGATCTCGGGCTGTATGTCTGACACCCTTGGACTAAAGAGATAAAAACTGATCGAAAAAATATCAATGGAAATACTCAGTGCTAAAATAAATACATAATAACTGTACTAATAATAAATACTAATTTTAATAGTCAAATTTATAGGTTATTAACTAAACTATCAATAAAATTAAAGTGCAAATCAAAATACAGCTTCACCTAACTTGTATCGCTTAAGAAACTTCATGACTTTAACTCCAGACTTCTTCTGTTTGTTTGATATTATCATTACTGCCACACGTGGTGGTATAGTGTTTTACAACTAACTTAATCAAGTACCGCTACGACCCATACCAACCACAGCTGAAAAACAAATATTTTTGGCTGCCCGCTAGGGGGCATCCATGCCCAGCAATACCCTGTGGTTAAGAAACATAATGTAGGCCTAATATAAAGTGATTTAGATCTAGGAAAAAAATCATAATAGGACCCCTTTAAAGGCCTACTGAAATCCACAATTACCGACCACGCAGTCTGATAGTTTATATATCAATGATGAAATATTAACATTGCAACACATGCCAATACGGCCTTTTTAGTTTACTAAATTGCAATTTTACATTTCCTGGGAGTATCTTGTGAAAACGTCGCGGAATGATGACGTATACACATGACGTCACGGACTGTGAGGAAATATTAGCGCCGCACACACACACAGCTAAAAGTCGTCTGCTTTAACCGCATAATTATACAGTATTTTGGACATCTGTGTTGCTGAATCTTTTGCAATTTGTTCATTTAATAATGGAGACTATAAAGAAGAATGCTGTTGGTGGAAAGCGGTGGATTCCAGCTGTCTTTAGCACCGAGACCCATCCGGCGTTTCTTTGTTTGTTGTGAAACCAGAGCGGTCAAGCAAACATGTTTTCTCTACGTCAACCAGCATGTTTTTGGATGGGGAAATTGTGATATATATCTTACCGAAGACATCCGTGGATTATTCGTCGTTCTGCAGCAGCTGTGAGCTTGGCTCCTTGGCTTCTGTCGGAGACACAGTGTGTTCAGCGCAGCCATCCGACCTCGAGGTATGTCTTTATAATCTTTACTTTACAATCTTTAAAATTTCAATAAAACACTATTAAAACAATAAGCAGATAAGGGATCTTCCAGAATTATCCTAGTACATGTGTCTAATTACACCTGAAACGCTCACACTGCCGTCGCCCGGAGCTGTCGCTTTTTTTTTTTTTTTCTAATCCGTCGCTATCAATATCCTCAAACACAAATCTTTCATCTTCGCTCAAATTAATGGGGAAATTGTCGCTTTCTCGGTCAGAATTGCTCGCGCTGCTGGCGTCCATGATTGTAATCAATGGGTGGATGTGATAAGTCCGACAATCTGTGACGTCACGTGCAATACTTCCGGGAAAGCCAGGGCTTTTTTAAGAGTGACCAAATGTTGCAAACTTTATCGTCGATTTTCTCTACTAAATCCTTTCAGCAAAAATATGGCAATATCACGAAATGATCAAGTATGACACATAGAATGGACCTGCTATCCCCGTTTAAATAAGAAAATCTAATTTCAGTAGCCCTTTAAGAGAGGTAATTTCCAGGATACTTGCAAGCTACTCTTTTGATTTTGTTTTGTCTTCCATGTTTATGTTGATGATTACTTTGTAGTTTACCAACAGTATGTTCAATTGATAAGAAAATACAGGATTTAAGGCGTCAAAAACATAGAAATATTTTTGCTATGAATCCTCATTCCGAAACTAAACCTCGATAATCACCGAGCAACTCTCCAACTCTCAGCCTCCAGCAGCCTACCCCTCTCCTATAAGGATGGAGAAGCCTTAAATGTTTCAGTTTTAAATGCAACTTGTTAAATCTTCCAGTTGACAATATCCTTGACAGTTTAACAAAATAACGTGGTAGCTAGTCCAACATTAGTGTTTTGTAGTACCAGTGCATTTAGGCTATAAAAAGCTACTTAACGAAAAAAATTATGGATAATGGCGCTTCCTTGTTTGTCTTTATTTTGATGAAATTTTAAGCAACCCTATTTCTCTTTCTAAAAGAGCGTTGCTTCATACTTTAGCCTAGAGCAAATAGACATTTGTGTAACTCATGGAAACCTTTCATCCTATCTTCTTACGATCGGCTGAGCAAAAAACTTGAACATATTGGGTGTAATCTTGGAGCTCGGAATTAAAATCACTGTTGTTATTTCTAAAGTACAACTTAATTTACTGTTTTCTACTAAATTGCGTGGGTCACCACCACATGTCCCAGAGCCGGTGAATGCTTGGGAGCATAATTTTCCAAGTATTGTGTATGCTCGTTTCAAAATATTAAAAAATATATATATTTAAATGTTCCCAACTAGTAGTTATGAAAATGACTACTTTGTTTACCTTTGCCTACCTTGTGAAGAAGGACGGAAAGGGAGAAAAAGAGGTGATGCTAATGGAGGTAGGGCTAGACAATTTAGCCTTGACTAGGATGATGGCACTTAAGTTCCTCTCAGCCCACAGCTCAACAAAACCGGCAGCCCACTTATCGAATCCATTCACAGGCATGCTGCCCCTCCTAACTAATGTATTCTCGGCCCATTGTTCACTGCCATTTCTTTACTTTGGAAAACAAATCTGATGCTGATGTATTTGGGCTGTGGGTTTCAGTGGAGGCAATCGGCTTACTGTTAGCTAGACTGACCATACGTCCTCTTTGGCGGGACTGTCCGGGGCGTCCGGGCGGGGTTTCTTAAATGCCTCAAATGTCTGGCGTTTTGTGTCAAGGTTGCGTGTATTTTCAATGTAACAACAGGGTTAAGAGGAGTTAAAATCAAAACAAATTGTGAAAGTGTGCGCACGCAGCAATATTCGTGAGGGAGGGGCAGAGATAAAAGAGCGAGAGACAGAGGTAGTTAATTGAGTGTTAATCAAGGCATTCTTGGTCAACAGCCATACAGGTCACACTAAGTGTGGCCATATAAACATTTTTAATACTTCCAAATATGCGCCACACTGTGAACCCAAGCCGAACAAGAATGACAAACACATTTCGAAAGAACATCCGCACCGTAACACAAACACAACAGAACAAATACCCATACCCCCCCAGCCTCCGCTACACACTACCGCATGCCCCCTACTCAACCCAGATTACGTCAAATCGAATATTCCACTTTGAAAAATACTTTTGGTGGAAGATTTTGCATATTTTGTGTGTAAAACAAACAAACAAAAAAACAACAACAACAACAAAAAATATTTTGAAATGAGGAATAGATCTGAAGTTGAGGAAGACTCCAGAGATTTAAGCGTTAAATATAAAATGTATGTATGCCCAGGCCCACCATTATCATCATTTCATGACCGATTCAAAACACTTTTTACTCTTACATACTGAAATAAATACACCTACAACTTATTAAATAAAAACAAAGAACAAACTACCAGCAGCAGTAAAGTTTAGATCCATGAAGGAAAGAAGAAAGTGAATGAATATTTATAACTGAATACATTTACATATGCATACAAATTTGTCTTTTTTTAATTAATTAGGTAACATTTATGACAACCTTTTTCCAAAACACAACATAGAATGTGAGATATAACAGGACAATGCATATGTTTATCATTTGTTTTCAAAACTCTTACAAAAGGTGGGACCCAAAAAATGTACTGTGGGACCCCATTTTTTATGATTTGATGTGGTCCATGGGACCCCATTTTGAAAATGGGGTCCCAGAGGAGAAAAAAAGGCTTTGTTTGAATACATTATTTCTAAAGCAAGTTCAAGTATCATTGGCAAATGTTCACCTTTTCCCGGCCTTGGCGTGCTGCCCGCCTTGGCAAGCATATATGTGTCCTCTTTTGGGGATTTCAGAATATGGTCAGCCTACTGTTAGCTGTCTTTAGTCAGGGCAGCTGTGGCTACTGATGTAGCTTACCACCACCAGGTGTGAATAAATGATGAGTCCCACTTCTCTGTGAGCGCTTTGAGTGTCGAGAAAAGCGCGATATAAATCTAAGTTCTTTTTTTGTTTTGTTTTTTAATGACATTCTCTCTACAACCTTGCAAATATAATACATCCAAAAAAATACAGCACAAAAAAGACCTATTGTGTCAGAAGCGGTGACGTGCGTTGAGGTTCAAGGCGGGTGAAGCACTTTGGAGTTTTTTATCAATTCATTTAATTTCATATGATGTCATCGATGTTAATACAGGATGCTCTTTGAAATGTTATCAATTTCTTCTTAGTCACATTTAGCAAATACACCAAACCTATTATAGAAAAAGATTTTATACGTGTGCAGTACTTTGATTATAGAAGTCTGATTTATTTTTCCGTTTTTCATCACATTTATTTAGCGGCAAATTAAAATATCTTTATTGTAAGTTCTTTGTGGAAAAAAAAATGTTTTCAAACAAAAATCACTGGCTTCTTCTGTGAAAAACGATTGAATTGTAGCAAGAAGCGCCTGCGAGCTCACATTCGTCACCCCGATTCATATTGACTCAGTGTGTGTGGCAACTCAGTGCCCGAGCTACTAAAGGTTTGCCTGTACTAAAACACGTGCAAACTTTAGAGCACATGCCAAACGGATTTACTAAACTTGTGCGCCAAGTGGGCAGAATAAGGAGTTCAAGCCATTTAGCATGTGTGTCTTTAGGAATATGCAGAATATATGCTGACCATCAGAACGCCCACAACACTGAGAGGAGAAGAGGCCAATCTAATTATTGAGCATGGGCAATGTGATTCACTGCTCTTAGTACCTCTGAAAAGTATGTGCAGACTGACACAGATACACGCTTGGCTGTGAGAAAGGAGGTGATCGCGCAGCAAAAACAGACCATGAACCCAAAATCCTCCTTCCTACGTGTATGTCAAGATATTTGGACTGTCAGAAAGGGAAAATAATGCCTGCCTACTCTGACCACAAGTCCCTGGTCAGAATCCCTTTTGATCGGTAAACTAACATTAAAAATCAATTTTTAAAATCAGGCAGCTCCATTGTTCATTTAACTATGAATAAAAGGGGGGGTGCTGATCTGATGGTAGACAACTTGTTCATGATGAAATGCCTACCTGTCCGATAGGCACATTGATAATAACATAATATTATTTTATTGAGATTATAATATTTATGTATTTTGTTCACTTTAGCATATGCATCATTCATCCATCCATTTCTACCGCTTATTCCCTTTGGTGTTGTGGGGGGCACTGGTGCCTATCTCAGCTACAATCAGGCGGACAAGCCGCCACCTCATCGCAGGGCCGCATATGCATCATATTTATTTCAAAAAACGCATCACAACGTTACCCCCCCACTACATCACTGATTATTACTTACTACCGACTTCATGAGAGCCAGCAAACATAATAAAACGTCACTTACTGTCCAATGTCTGCTGTCATTAGTATGCCGATTACTAGGATGCTCATAAATTCCTATTTAGATGAAGAATGACTCATAACATATGCGAAGAAAAGGGGGTGTCGTTGTGGGTTTCTAATTTGGCTGTCAAAGTGTACCAACTTGTTGGATTACGTCTTTATTACGTGGATTACTTGGGAGTCCTTTTTTTGGCGAATTTAATAAAAACACTGCAAGACTAAATGGAGTAGTGGAACTTCTGACTTTTGAACCATATTTTGTGTCTGTTGAAATCACGAAAAAGAAGTCAATCAAAAAGCCTATTCTGAATCACTGGAAGAGCAAATGTAAGGGAAAGTTGAATTTGGGGTCACGCCAACCAGTCTACAAAATGTTTTGATTGTATATTATGACCAAGGGACCCAAGGATGTTGTGGAACAAAAAGATCAAAATCAACAGGACCTTGACACATGAGGGAATCTTATAAAAAAAGCCAGTGAACCAACATTTGATATGATTTGCATGTTTTCGTTTGATTCTGGATCCTCTGGAGGAAGATGTCTGTCTGCATGGGCAATTTAATCCAACCTGTACTTTTTGATTAATGGGTAAATAAAACGTTTGTACTAAAACCACTTTGTTTGCAGTTTAAGCTTCGGACTTTCCACCACAATGGCAACCGGATATTCGTATACTTATTTTCGGTTTTAATTCCGGTTTAGGCCACGCCTACCGCATGTGACGACATCGCCCAAAGACCCCCCCACCCCCCAGAAAAAGTGGTGCTTTTAGGCCAGGGGTAGGGAACCTATGGCTCGCAAGCCAGATGTGGCTCTTTTGATGACTGCATCTGGCTCTCGGATAAATCTGAGCTGACATTGCTTAACACGATAAATAATGAATAATTCCACTTGTAATCACAGTCTTAAAAATAACTGTGAATATAAAACATTGTCATGCATTTTTATGTTCAAAAAGTTGGTAAGAAGTCATTTATGTATTATTGGTTAGTGTGGGGCTTACCCTCCAGTGGGTTCTTCACTGACATGAGAGCCTGTTTCAGGGTTAAAATATCGTTTTATTTTTCAATAAGTCTCTCAGTTGCTTTCCAGCAATTGTCTTTTTCTCTTTCGTTCTCGCTCGTGATTTGTTTTCTAGCCCAGAGCCCGTCTCTCCTCCTGGCTGCTGCTTATAACATAGCATCAGGTGATCAGATAAAAAGGCCCAGATGGGCCTTCTACGCACCTGTCGCTGATTTCGAGGCCGGTACTGGCAACACCCCGCTTCGCTGCAGGCCCGCAGGCCACGCCTCCTCCACAGTTAGCTTCAGAATAACAATGTTATTACAAAGAATAAGAGACCTCTCTAGAAATGTTGGTCTTTTTAAAAATGCACGCGTTTTGTTGTGTTTAGTGTTAAAAAAATATTATATGGGTATTACGGAAATACATTTTAAAATATTTAGCTTCTTGGCTCTCTCAGCCAAAAAGGTTCCCTACCCTGTTTTAGGCCATGTCCCCTTTTTGATGTCATCGCTCCCCTCAATTATCCCATACTCTACCCTTAAAATGTGTTACATATTACCAATAATAGCATGGGGAGCTATGTGGAAGCACTTGCAATGCACAGTATTGTTACAAGCAAAAACATGCAGTAAACGACACATAAATATCAGTTGAGCATAGACAGGCATTAATATGCGTGGACATAAGTTATGAGTATGTCTGCTTGAACGTTAAAAAACAAGATTAAGATGCATATAAACAAACAGCTGTGGAAAATAGATCAGTGTTTATTCTGGTGCTTCATCAAACCATCGTTTGTGGTGTGTTTTTATGAAAAATGTTGCAGGCCACAGCTTCTAGACACACATACGAACCCCACAATAATGAAATGGTAAACCAGGTCACCATTCCGGCTTTAAAGAGTGGCAGCAAAGACAAAAATCCCTTTAATTTCTCAGCAACACCTGGAGGCACTCTGCTAAAAAGAGTAAGTCCCCCCCCCCCCAAAATGACAGCAGGAGGACTACAGAGGTCCCATTTCTCCCAGAGACCTCTGTCAGCAGAGCTGGTGCATGGCCCCATTACAGCTCCATCTGTGAGAGTGACCAAGGCAGCCTCTTGTCTGTGTCTGTTTCAGCAAGTTCCACTAAAGAAGCTGTAACAAGGACCCATCCAGCATGTGTCACCTGACTGCACTGCAGTTCCACAAAATGCACTTCTCCCTGCCTTCGCACAAAGGACAGTTATCTAGAACTTTGTCAAAACTTTGAAGCTTTTTCAAAGTCCGCTTTGTTGAAATGAATAGGGGTCATTCTCATACTACTACCAAACACCCACTGGGATCATTTGAGGAAGACCACATTTCTCCTAAATTGTATCGTATGTTTTGCATTTCGAGCATCAAACATGTTAAATGTTATCAAAATAACCAATTGCCATACAATATTAGGCTTACTACTGTTGAGGTATCAAACAGTATCATAGTAGGGGAAGTATGGTTTGCAACGTTTAAGCCAAACCTGTACCAAAGTGAACATTAGTAATTGGCAATAAAACATATAGTGTTATCATTGTTGATGTCAATTTTTTGGGACACCATGTATAATGGTGAAGCTGCAAACACAGCAGTACATTGATACCGTCAGAAAATTGTCACTTTTATATTTTAACACTGCCATTTTCGTCACCACACAGCACTAATCTCCCGTCAGTTCCTAATTGAGTGCACAGTGCGCTTTTGCCAGATGGGTAGTGACAAATGATTGTACCAGAAACAGAAAATTATCATATTGTAAGGGAAATGATCATACTTAGCCGATTTGACTTTACTCGGGACCATCTGCTATAGTAAAACATTACCACAGACCTTGTATGGCAGAGCTTATAATGCCGTTCTACATTTGACTAAACTAACGGCACTAAAAGCTAGCTGTAACCGGCAGAACAGCACCTTTACCTAGCTGCAAAGTACATGAGACAACACACGATATCAGGAGTAATGCAGGATGTTTGGGATTGCTTATAGCCATGTATTAAACAAAGCCCAACAGGGATTTGCGACAAGTCACACAAATTCAACCAATCCCCGCAAATGATGTGCGTTGTCCGACAGTCGCAACTTTCCCGCACATTTTGGCGAATCGTATTTGTCTCCAACCGATGCTCAATCTCTCACGTCGACTCTTTGATTAAAAGTGTTGCTTGTTTCTTGAGTAGAGGAAACATGAACAGCAAAGTGTAACAATATGTTAACTCTTTATTGCTCAAATAGCACAACTGTCGTCCTTCCGCGTAGCCAAGACCTACTTCTGGTTCCTGTTTACGGCACTCAGCCTTCTGGGTAATGTTATAAACATTTAGCAGCCCTCGGCGTCCTCAATTCTGAGTTTGTATGTATTCATGTATTTATTTAACCTTTATTTATTCAGTGTAGGACAATTAATGACAGATTTATATTTGTGATGCTCACTTAGCATAGAATGACTGCTCGCTGACTGCTCTTGTTGCAAAAAAGCTAAGTATCGTTCTATCTGTGTGATTTTAACTGTTTTGCAGCTTTATTTACAACTTCTCGAACATATTTAATAGTTCAATTTAACTTGCAACTCACCCGATCTCTGTCTCACCACTTCGCCCTCAGCTAGCTAGCTGCTAAGCTAACGAGGCTAGCGGAGAAAGGCAGCGCCGGTCTGAAGGAAGCTTCTCCCCCGCCACCGTGACCACCACTTCCCGAAGACAGCTGGCACCCCACTCGGCGACGGAAAGTTTCTGTGAGTATGGCTTCCTGCGCTTCGTGCACTTTACTCATGGATAGGTTGGCTTTGCTAGAGAGCCGTGTCCGCCAGTTAGAGCAGTGTAATTTCGTAACTTTAGATGTTGCGGACACATCCGCTAGCGTTAGCTGTAGCGAGCTAACTAGCCCAGCTTGTAGCAGCCCTAATCGGCCTACAAGCTACGGTGTACCGGTTGAGACGCATAATAGATTTAGCCCTTTAGCTAGTCCTACACCCCAGTCTACCGGGCACCACACTTTAGTCATAGGGGACTCCATCACCCGAAACATAAAGCTTAGCAAACCAGCCACAATTAAGTGTATTCCCGGGGGCAGAGCACCTGACATTGAAGCTAATCTTAGGGAGCTAACTCGCAACAGGTCTAGTAAACACGTACGGCAGGCTAACCGCACCACTAGTTATGCGAATATAGTAATACACGTTGGCTCCAATGACGTTAGGATGAGACAATCAGAGATTACAAAGAGAAACATAGCCAGGGCTTGTAATCTCGCCAGAAAGATGTCCAGGCATCGAGTAATTGTCTCTGGCCCCCTGCCTGGGAGAGGCAATGATGAGAGATATAGCAGATTAGTCTCTCTTAACAGGTGGCTGGATAGCTTCTGCAGACAACAGGGATTTACGTTTATTGATAATTGGCCCTCTTTCTGGGGCAAACCTGGCTTGCTGAGGAGAGACGGCCTTCACCCTAACCAGGAAGGCGCTATCCTCTTGTCTCGGAACATAGACTTCGCATTGAGCCACATTTGACTAACTGCACTAGAGCAAGCCCGGTCACAGGCAATTACAGAGCCTGCTAGCCTGGGTATGGAGTCAGTTAAGTTAGAACTAGCCAGCGCCAGGCTGGATGATCCCTGTACACATAGCAATTTTCGTAGAATAATACACAACTCACAAAATGTTTTTTCTACTGTGTCTATGACTACGTCAGAGTTAGACATGCGTTCTACTGAGGTGGCAAATTATGATGCGTTCAGTTTATCGCAGCGCCAAGTAGACAATCTGAAAATTCCCGTCATATCAATTCCTAGATATGGTCGTAATTATTTTAAGTACACTGCGCATAATAAACGCAACATTATTAATATTGCTACTACGGATAATTTTATCAACAACTCCTTAAAACAGCCCACTACCTATAATATGGGCTTTCTAAACATCAGATCTTTGTCTCCCAAAACGTTATTAGTCAATGAGGTCATTAGAGACAACAACCTTAACGTCATCGGTCTTAGCGAAACCTGGCTTAAACCAGACGACTTTTTTGCGATAAATGAGGCATCCCCTCCTAACTATACGAATGCGCATATTGCCCGTCACCTCAAAAGGGGAGGGGGTGTCGCACTAATATACAACGAAAACTTTAACTTTAGTCCTAACTTAAATAATAAATATAAATCGTTTGAGGTGCTTTCTATGAAGTCTGCCACACCTCTGCCTCTGTGCCTGGCCGTTATCTACCGCCCCCCAGGGCCCTATTCGGACTTTATTAGTGAATTCTCAGAGTTTGTTGCTGATCTAGTGACGCACGCCGATAATATAATTATAATGGGGGACTTTAATATCCATATGAATACCCCATTGGACCCACCGTGCGTGGCGCTCCAGACTATAATTGATAGCTGTGGTCTTACACAAATAATAAATGAACCGACGCATCGCAGCGGTAATACGATAGACCTAGTGCTTGTCAGAGGTATCACCGTCTCCAAAGTTATGATACTCCCGTATACTAAAGTAATGTCCGATCATTACCTTATAAAATTCGAAGTTCAGACTCATGTTCGGCAAGCTAATAATAATAATAACTGCTATAGCAGCCGCAACATTAATGCTGCCACAACGACGACTCTTGCGGACCTACTGCCCTCGGTAATGGCACCGTTCCCAAAGTATGTGGGCTCTATTGATAACCTCACTAACAACTTTAACAACGCCCTGCGCGAAACCATTGATAGTATAGCACCGCTGAAGTTAAAAAAGGCTCCAAAAAGGCGTACGCCATGGTTTACTGAAGAAACTAGAGCTCAGAAATTATTATGTAGAAAGCTGGAACGCAAATGGCGCACGACTAAACTTGAGGTGCACCATCAAGCATGGAGTGATAGTTTAATAACTTATAAACGCATGCTTACCTTAGCTAAAACTAATTATTACTCAAATCTCATCCGCATTAATGAAAACGATCCAAAATTTTTGTTTAGTACAGTAGCATCGCTAACCCAACAAGGGACTCCTTCCAGTAGCTCCACCCATTCGGCAGATGACTTTATGAAGTTCTTTAATAAGAAAATTGATCTTATTAGAAAGGAGATCAAAGACAATGCGTCCCAGCTACAACGGGGTTATAGTAACACAGATATGATTGTATATACCGCGGATACTGCAAAATTTCCAAAATAGTTTCTCTCGTTTTGATGAAATAACATTAGAAGGATTGTTACAACGTGTAAATGGAATAAAACAAACAACATGTTTACTTGACCCACTTCCTGGGAAACTTGTCAAGGAGCTTTTTGTATTATTAGGTCCATCAGTGCTAAATATTATAAATTTATCACTTTCCTCGGGCACTGTTCCCGTTGCATTCAAAAAAGCGGTTATTCATCCTCTCCTTAAAAGACCTAACCTCGATCCTGACCTCATGGTAAACTACCGACCGGTGTCTCACCTTCCCTTTATTTCGAAAATCCTCGAAAAAATTGTTGCAGAGCAGCTAAATGAGCACTTAGCGTTTAACAATCTATGTGAAACCTTTTAATCCGGTTTCAGGGCAAATCACTCGACTGAGACAGCCCTCGCAAAACTGACTAATGATCTGTTGCTAACGATGGACTCTGATGCGTCATCTATGTTGCTGCTCCTCGATCTTAGCGCTGCTTTCGATACCGTCGATCATAATATTTTATTAGAGCGTATCAAAATATGAATTGGTATGTCAGACTCAGCCCTGTCATGGTTTAACTCTTATCTTACTGATAGGATGCAGTGCGTCTCCTATAACAGTGTGACCTCGGACTATGTTAAGGTAACGTGTGGAGTTCCCCAGGGTTCGGTCCTTGGCCCTGTACTCTTCAGCATCTACATGCTGCCGCTAGGTGACGTCATACGCAAATACGGTATTAGCTTTCACTGTTATGCTGATGACACCCAACTTTACATGCCCCTAAAGCTGACCAACACGCCGGACTGTAGTCAGTTGGAAGCGTGTCTTAATGAAATTAAACAATGGATGTCCGCTAACTTTTTGCAACTTAATGCCAAAAAAACGGAAATGCTGATTATCGGTCCTGCTAGACACCGACCTCTATTTAATAATACAACTTTAACATTTGACAACCAAATAATAAAACAAGGTGACTCTGTAAAAAATCTGGGTATTATCTTCGACCCAACTCTCTCCTTTGAGTCACACATTAAAAGCGTTACTAAAACGGCCTTCTTTCATCTCCGTAATATCGCTAAAATTCGTTCCATTTTGTCCACTAAAGACGCCGAGATCATTATCCATGCGTTTGTTACGTCTCGTCTCGATTACTGTAACGTATTATTTTCGGGTCTCCCCATGTCTAGCATTAAAAGATTACAGTTGGTACAAAATGCGGCTGCTAGACTTTTGACAAGAACAAGAAAATTTGATCATATTACGCCTGTACTGGCTCACCTGCACTGGCTTCCTGTGCACTTAAGATGTGACTTTAAGGTTTTACTACTTACGTATAAAATACTACACGGTCTAGCTCCAGCCTATCTTGCCGATTGTATTGTACCGTATGTCCCGGCAAGAAATCTGCGTTCAAAAGACTCCGGCTTATTAGTGATTCCTAGAGCTCAAAAAAATTCTGCGGGCTATAGAGCGTTTTCCGTTCGGGCTCCAGTACTCTGGAATGCCCTCCCGGTAACAGTTCGAGATGCTACCTCAGTAGAAGCATTTAAGTCTCATCTTAAAACTCATCTGTATACTCTAGCCTTTAAATAGACCTCCTTTTTAGACCAGTTGATCTGCCGCTTCTTTTCTTTCTCCTATGTCCCCCCCTCCCTTGTGGAGGGGGTCCGGTCCGATGACCATGGATGAAGTACTGACTGTCCAGAGTCGAGACCCAGGATGGACCGCTCGTCGGGACCCAGGATGGACCGCTCGCCTGTATCGGTTGGGGACATCTCTACGCTGCTGATCCGCTTGAGATGGTTTCCTGTGGACGGGACTCTCACTGCTGTCTTGGAGCCACTATGGATTGAACTTTCACAGTATCATGTTAGACCCGCTCGACATCCATTGCTTTCGGTCCCCTAGAGGGGGGGGGGTTGCCCACATCTGAGGTCCTCTCCAAGGTTTCTCATAGTCAGCATTGTCACTGGCGTCCCACTGAATGTGAATTCTCCATGCCCACTGGGTGTGAGTTTTCCTTGCCCTTTTGTGGGTTCTTCCGAGGATGTTGTAGTCGTAATGATTTGTGCAGTCCTTAAAGACATTTGTGATTTGGGGCTATATAAATAAACATTGATTGATGATTGATTAGCATAGAGGCAGCATTTGCATGACCAATACGTTGAGGTGGGATGATAGTCCATCATCATCTCTTATTTACTAACAACAATGATCACTATAAATCGCTCTGAACAGTTCACACATGCTCCTAACATGTGGAGGTAAATAAGTTGGAACATTAATTAATGTTTAACATGCGACTTTAAGGTTTTACTACCTACCTAAAAATACTTAAAGGGGAACATTATCACCAAACCTATGCAAGCGTCAATATATACCTTGATGTTGCAGAAAAAAGCCCATGTATTTTTTTAACCGATTTCCAAACTCTAAATGGGTGAATTTTAGCAAATTAAACGCCTTTCTGTTTATCGGTCTTTTAGCGATGACGTCAGAATGTGACGTCACTGAGGTAACACACCCGCCATATTAATTTTCACATTACAAACACCGGGTCACAGCTCTGTTATTTTCCGTTTTTTCGACTATTTTTTGGAACCTTGGAGACATCATGCCTCGTCAGTGTGTTGTCGGAGGGTGTAACAACACTAATAGGGAGGGATTCAAGTTGCACCACTGGCAAGAAATCTGCCGCCAGACCCCCATTGAATGTACCAGAGTGTCTTCACATTTGACCGGCAATGCTAAGACAAACATGGCACAGAGATTTATGGATAACCTGCAGATGCATTTGCAACGATTAAGTCAACGAAATCACAAAGGTGAGTTCTGTTGATGTTGTTGACTTATGTGCTAATCAGACATATTTGGTCACGGCATGACTGCCAGCTAATCAATGCTAACATGCTCGCTAATCGATGCTAACATACTATTTACGCTAGCTGTATGTACATTTTAAACTAGATACCCACATTTAATGCGAAACAAACACTTACCAATCAACGGATTTAAGTTGCTCCAGTGACACAAGATGCGAAAGTCCTGATCGTTTGGTCTGCACATTTTACCGACGATGCTAATAAGGCAGCCATGCTATGGGCCACTTCATTAGGTACACCCACGCTGTTGCCGAATAGCGTCAACAGCTATTCGCTCAATAGCTTCAATTTCTTCTTCAATTTCGTTTTCGCTATCTGCCTCCATACTCCGACCATCTGTTTCAATACATGCGTAATCTGTTGAATCGCTTAAGCCGCTGAAATCCAAGTCTGAATCCGAGCTAATGTCGCTATATCGTGCTGTGGTAACCGCCATGTTGTTTGTATTGGCAGCCCTGTATGACGTCACAGGGAAATGGTTTCGAAGATAGCAAAAATAAGGCACTTTAAAGCTTTTTTTAGAGAAATTTCGGGACCGGTAAAATTTCTGTTCTGCTTCCCTCATCTGCGTTGAGCAGCTATTAGGTGATCACAGATGTTACGCTAGCTGTTCAAAGTTAGGACCCAGGGTGGACTCACACTTCTGCGGTCCCCTCCAAGGTTTGTCATTGTATCCCATTGGTTTGAGTCTTTTCTTGCCCTGATGTGGGTTCTGAGCTGATGATGTTGTTGTGGCTTGTGCAGCCCTTTGAGACACTTGCGATTTAGGGCTATATAAATAAACTTTGATTGATTGATTGATTGATGACAAAAACTTATAAAACTTAAACATGTAAAATGTCGGAAACCTGTGGACAACAGAGCAGGCAATGTCACACCTGGACATGGATTGTTTGTGCTCCTTCGACGCAGAGGGATTACAAGACGAGCCAGGCATGAATTCAGGTACATGATAATTTATTAATACACTAAATACAAAAATAATCAAAACAAAGGGCGCTCACAAGGAGGTATATTACTATACTACAAAATAGAAACAGGAAACAAAAACACTTGCACGATGGCATGAATGAACTATGAACATAAACAGCAAGATGGCATGACTATAAACAACTAAAACAAAACACTTACTGTGACCAAAAACAGGAGGCAAGAATAGCAAGGTGCATGGCAGGTGATCGTGGGCATGGAGAATGAGTTGCATATGTAGGCAATGCAATAGCAGGCATGAAGGCAGAAAGAAAATAGCAAAGTTCCCAGGATGAGGACAGAAACAGAATGGTATAAATAGCAGCTATTATGATTAGAAACAGGTGTGGGACTGAGGGTTGGGCGTGACTTGGAGACCAGGTGGAAACTAATGGGTTACTATGGAAACAAACAAAACCAGGAAGTGTAAAACGGGAACCAAGAGTCCAAAAACAAACCAAACATGATCAAACTTAAAACTGAATTACAGGCATGACAGGCAATGGGCAATGGGAAACCTTTAATGGTGTTTATTTCTATAATCCTAATTATTATTACTTCTAGTAGAAATAATTCCAGAAATATAGGGATTGGAAAAGAGCTTTGAGTATGTGCCAGAAAAAAGGCCACCTAAATCCTGGAGAAACTGATCAAAGGGCTCAAATTTTTTCAGTTATTGGTCATTCAGCTTGTGAAATTAAACCACACACATATGATAATTATTGTAGTCTAGCAATGCTGACAGTGTGATGATACCACACATATATTACAAAGCCACACACTTTGCAGTGGAAACACAAACCACACCGGACGTTCCAAAGGAAAGCAACTCTTGCAGAGTACAACCACAGACATTAAGAAAGGCCCCTCCACACAGTGGTGCTTCTGCATTGTATTACCTTCAAAGGACACAGAACACAAATACCAAGCTGTGCACATGCTTGTGCAACAACCAGAAGCTTGAAGAAACAAGACCTACGGGGAATAAGTTGCTCATAACGCACAAGAATAAAGCTGAAAAACACTTGCTTGGAAAAGGTGCTTGGGTGCTCATGCATTGGATTGATAGTGTCACAGCATCTCAGTGGGGGGACGAAAGATATTCCAATCTAGTCCACTGCTCTCTTTTGGATCCACGTATTTGTGCGTGTGCGTGTGTGTGTGTATTTTCTCTCCCTAGTTCTGTACTATGTCATTGTACTTCACATATACTGTACGTATTAATTTATATTCCAGCGGAAATGTGACACTTATTCCACACTCACGCGGTTTCTCCCCCCCAAAAAAGGGAGATTTTTGATCAAACAAAATGTTATGGTTTTGAAGGACCCATAATGTCCAGGGGCCTCATTCCTTCCCGGCAAAGGTGAGATGTATTAAGAGTGGACTGAACCATTGCTCTTCCACCCCCATCTGCATTTCCCTACGGATCTTGATAACAACCATCAGTAGAAAAGGATACAAAATCATGAGAACTATGGAATAAGTGCCTATGTTGTCAGAATTAGAGTACTAAGGGTGTTTTAGAATAGTCGACAATTGGACAAATAAATGTGTTTTATTCACCCATCAACATTGCAGTATGAGTGTCGAACATTGAACCTCCCTCTGTGGGAGAGAGGCAAGTTGAGTTCCCACTGTGGGAGAGAGGCAGGTTGAGTACCGAATGTCCCCCACATACAAAGGTTGCATGGACGAGGACATGGCTATGAAAATCCTGAGTCGAAGACATCCCTAAAAGTAATATAGAAAATGCTAAAATAAAGATTTTTTGTGATGTATTTTTTGGCCTAATTTTTAAGCCACGTGAGCCGGATCAGGCCCAGGAACAAGTTCACTCCGGCCCGAGGGATGAGTTTCCATCCATCCATTGTCTACCGCTTGTCCCTTTCTGGGTGGCGGGGGGTGCTGGAGCCTATCTCAGCTGCATTCGGGCGGAAGGCGGGGTACACCCTGAACAAGTCGCCATCTCATCGCAGGGCCAACACAGATAGACAGACAACATTCACACTCACATTCACACACTAGGGCCAACTCAGTGTTGTCAATCAAACTATCCCTAGGTGCAGGTCTTTGGACATGGAAGGAAGCCGGAGTACCCAGAAGGAACCCACGGAGTCATGGGGAAAACATACAAACTCCATACAGAAAGATCCCCAAACCCAGGATCGAACCCAGGACCTGCGTATTGTGAGGCACATGCACTAATCTCTGTTCCACCGTGTGCCAGCGAGATAAGTTTGCTGAGTGTAAAATTGAGCTGCATTTTTTAATTAGAGAAACTGCTGTTCTTAATCTGTCCACTGGATGTCGCAATAGTAACTCTGTTAGGCAAGCAAAGAGTTAGTAGCGAGCGAGCAGGTATACCAAACAAGACCTCAGTTTGTATGGTTTGTTGATTTAGCACAGAATCAATATGTGGAAATGACTAATGAGGTAGTTGATGCATTGAAGAGTTTTGATTTATAATTTGTTTTGTTTTTTGGTGAATCCAAGTGACTTAAAATTGAATTGCTTTGTAGATAAATTGAGATGAGGTCTAAATTCATTTCGTTTCTTAAACTGCAACAATTTTTTTCCTCAGAATTTCCAACTTCAATTCAAGAGGATTATTTGTGACATGTACAATTTCAATATGTGCTTTTTCTATTTTGGGCCAAAGTAAAACAAATAAAATAATATGGAGCTGCCGTAGTTGTATTTTTAAGATACAAACGTACTATGCCATGATTTTACCCCTCCGGCCCTGAGCTAAAATGAGTTTGGCACCACTGCTTTAGAGTCTCCCAAATGAAGACATGCTGCTTTAAACATTGGACTATTGATGTGTTTCTTCAACATTGCTCAGAATTGTTTACATGCACTATCTGGTCATAAAAATAAAAAAAAAGACAATTTATAAGGGGATCCTTTCTGAAGTGGTTATGAGAAGAGGGGAGGAGCAACATGTTGACTTCCTTTAAGCAGCAGCCATCTGATAAGACCAGGAGATAACAGAGTACCACTCCATCCCTCAGCAGACTTGCCTTTCCTTAATGGTGCTGTGCACTTTAGAGCGTCTGATGACACAGGTAGCTATAGGTAATGTTTCTGTATGATCAACAAACATGAAGCCCCCATAAAGTAGGATCTCAGACAAAAACACAGCAGCGCTGACCCAGAAGCAGCAGCATGACTGACAGGAGGCTGTCCCCCTCAAGGCTCGGTAATTAATGTCAGTGCACTATTTTGCACAACAGTCGCTTGTGCTTAGAAGTCTTTAGGTAATCAGTGCCACATGCTGCGCCGACATTGACCTTACGCACGCCGTAATGCAGACTTGATGACATAATTTGAGGCGGTATGTTAGATGGATGTTGCAGAAAGGTTTCAGCTCGTTGCACAAACAAAGTACATTTAGCTGATATTGCACAGGAGATCAAGACTTATTACAATAGGACTTTGGTGCTGGACGATGGGATGAAAACGAAATGTTTTACTCCCAAGTGAGCAATCAGCCTTGCTCGCTGGGTTGCCAGCTCCTTGAAACATACATAACGGACCCTTTGCTAACACCATTTTCTTTTTCGGGGCCTTTTTTTTTAAAAATCTGCTGAAACAATTTTAGATTATTTGACTTGGACCTAAACCTAACAAGACTCATGTTTTAGAGCAGTGGTTCTCAAATGGGGGTAGGCGTGCCCCTGGGTGTACCTGAAGGTATGCCAAGGGTACGTGAGATTTTTTTGAAAAATATTCTAAAAATAGCAACAATTCAAAAATCCTTTATAAATATATTTGCTGTACCATTTTTATGCCTTAATATTACAGCTTCTATATGCATCTATCCATCCATCCATCTTCTTCCGCTTATCCGAGGTCAGGTCGCGGGGGCAACAGCGTAAGCAGGGAAGCCCAGACTTAAATAAAATAAATGATAAATGGGTTGTACTTGTATAGCGCTTTTCTACCTTCAAGGTACTCAAAGCGCTTTGACACTACTTCCACATTTACCCATTCACACACACATTCACACACTGATGGAGGGAGCTGCCATGCAAGGCGCCAACCAGCACCCATCAGGAGCAAGGGTGAAGTGTCTTGCTCAGGACACAACGGACGTGACGAGGTTGGTATTAGGTGGGATTTGAACCAGGGACCCTCGGGTTGCGCACGGCCACTCTCCCACTGCGCCACGCCCTCTCCCCAGCCACTTCGTCTAGCTCTTCCCGGGGGATCCCGAGGCGTTCCCAGACCAGCCTGGAGACATAGTCTTCCCAACGTGTCCTGGGTCTTCCCCGTGGCCTCTTACCGGTTGGATGTGCCCTAAACACCTCCCTAGGGAGGCGTTCGGGTGGCATCCTGACCAGATGCCCGAGCCACCTCATCTGGCTCCTCTCAATGTGAAGGAGCAACAGCTTTACTTTGAGTTCCTCCCGGATGGCAGAGCTTCTCACCCTATCTCTAAGGGAGAGCCCCGCCACACGGCGGAAGAAACTCATTTCGGCCGCTTGTACCCGTGATCTTATCCTTTCAGTCATGACCCAAAGCTCATGACCATAGGTGAGGATGGGAACGTAGATCGACCGGTAAATTGAGAGCTTTGCCTTCCGGCTCAGCTCCTTCTTCACCACAACGGATCGGTACAACGTCCGCATTACTGAAGACGCCGCACCGATCCGCCTGTCGATCTCACAATCCACTCTTCCCCCACTCGTGAACAAGACTCCTAGGTACTTGAACTCCTCCACTTGGGGCAGGGTCTCCTCCCCAACCCAAATATACATCTATTTGAGAGTTAAATGTAACCCTTTTATCATAAAGTATAATAATAGTGAACAATAGCTTACGATGGACGAGAACATTTTTATAATTTGTAAGAGCTAATATTAGTGAACATCACTCATTACAACACATTACCTTGTGTTTGAAAAAAAAATACAAAAATTAAAAGATGGCAAAAATGGAAAGAAAGAACCTTTTGTTCAAATTGGATCATTGGGCCGTCTATACGTCTGATCGGTGGTTGTCAGCTTGTCCTACTGTGTGGCAGAATGGTTCAGGTTGGCTCACCAACCAGCTCCTGCTGGGAATTTATGAATCCTGAAGTTTTGGACATCCCCACGGATACAGTGAGGATGTTACGGTGAATCTCTTCCAGAAACAAAAAAAAAACAGAAACCCTGACCACTGAGTCAATGTATGAGTTTATGGCGTTTCACCTCTTGGGCACGGTGGAAATGTCTGGCACTCAAACCGTTCAAGTGATTGGAATGGATTAAACGTTCTCATCAATCGACATGGCTAATGTCATCTAGCATGGCACAGAGTCACGCGGAACGAACGATAACAAGATGTGACATGAGCTGTATCTCAATTCGACGGACGCATTCTTCGCAGTGCGCATTTGTTGGGTGCTGATATTCATCGCTGTGTACGAAGGCTGTGCTAATTCGAAAAAGCTCCAAGTGTCCTTCGAATCTGGCCAACGAATGTGTCCTTTTCGCCCATTACCAGCAAGTGTACATGTTGAGTATACTTTGCACCCTTTCATATCCCAAGACCCTCAGCGCGCTCAGCTCTGAAAAGTATTTTCAACATGGAAAGCGACTTTAAAATGTAATTATCGCTTTATCTATTCATTAAAAACATTAAACACCAGACATGTAAAGCTTGACATGACACTATTAACTTAAATGTGTGTTAAAATACGAGATCTCTACTATCGTACCAATCTTGAGTGACCTCCGAGTTGTTTGCACTCCTTTACAGAGAGCCTGAAATTTGGGAATCGCAGACAGCTTCATGCACAGAGCTTTTTTCAACGTTTGGAAGTAAAGCCTGACATTTTTGGATTTAAATTTTTAGACTCATGTCTTCTTAAGATATGTTAAAGGGGAACATTATCACCAAACCTATGGAAGCGTCAATATATACCTTGATGGTGCAGAAAATAGACCATATATTTTTTTAACCGATTTCCGAACTTTAAATGGATGAATTTTGGCGAATAAAACGCCTTTCTGTTTATTGCTCTGGTGGCGATGACGTCAGAACGTGACGTCACCGAGGTTTTCATTTTCTACACATTACACACATGGGCCTCAGCTCTGGTATTTTCCATTTTTTCGACTATTTTTTGAAACCTTGGAGACATCATGCCTCGTCGGTGTGTTGCCGGAGGGTGTAACAACACTAACAGGGAGGGATTCAAGTTGCACCGAAGATGTGAAAGTGTCTACCGCCAGACCCCCATTGAATGTGCTGTAGTGTCTTCACATTTTACCGGCAATGACAGAATGGCACAGAGATGTATGGATAACCTGCAGATGCATTTGCAACGATGAAGTCAACGAAATCACAAAGGTGAGTTTTGTTTTTGACTTATGTGCTAATCAGACATATTTGGTTGCGGCGTGACTGCCAGCTAATCGATGCCAACATGCTGCACTAATCGATGCTAACATGCTACGCTAATCAATGCTAACATGCTCTTTACCAGCGATGACAGACATGGCACAGAGATGTATGGATAACCTGCAGATGCATTTGCAATGATAAAGTCAACGAAATCACAAAGGGGAGTTTTGTTGATGTTGACTTATGTGCTAATCGGACATATTTGGTCGCGGCGTGACTGCCAGCTAATCGATGCTAACATGCTATTTACCGCCGGTGCTGAAGCAGACATGGCACAGAGATGTATGGATAACCTGCAGATGCATTTGCAACTAGATTACGTTTCCTTTCACCCACATTTAATGCGAAAAAAACACTTACCAATCGACGGATTTAAGATGCTCCAGTGTCACAAAATGCAAAAGTCCTGATCGTTTGGTTTCGCACATTTTACCGGCAATGCTAACGCAACTACTCGCCCATGCTATGGCTATGAATAGCGTCATTAGCTATTCGCTCAATAGCTTCAGTTTCTTCTTCAATACTTTCATACTCCAACCATCTGTTTCAATACATGCGTAATCTGTTGAATCGCTTAAGCCGCTGAAATCCGAGTCTGAATCTGAGCTAATGTCACTATATCTTGCTGTGCTATTCCCCTTGTTTGTTTATATTGGCAGCACTGTATGACGTCACAGGAAAATGGATAGTGGTTTCGAAGAGATAGCGAAAATAAGGCACTTTAAAGCTTTGTTTAGGGATATTCCGGGACCGGTAAAATTTTGAAAAAAACTTCAAAAAATACAACAAGCCACTGGGAACTGATTTTTATTGTTTTTAACCCTTTTGAAATTGTGATAATGTTCCCCTTTAACATTATATGTCTTATTAGTGACTGGAATAGTTGGTCTTTTGTGAACTATTTATGCATTTCAAATCATGGAAAATATATAAATTGACCAATATTAGCTGTTTGTTCGTAGATGCTATGTAGATTTGTATTTCATTGGAAAAAGTTAACTATTAGAAATAAATATTTTTAATGTGATCCTGTGTTTACGTTAGCTCTGCTTTTCTGTTAAAAGGCAGAAATGGACTCGAAAAACAATTCAAAGGAGAACAGCACAAAAATAAAAGCTAAGGGCTTGTCTCAAACGTCACTGGGTTTGCTGATTGGCTAACAAGTAAACACATCGAATCTGATTGGCTCATTAAGGAGCTTGTCTAATGAACCCGTTATATCAGCTTGTGAAATACAGCATCAACTCAATGAAAGAGTATATTTTCCTCTTGAATTTGCATTATTGACTTTTTAAATAAGATTGACAATATCCACTTACAGGATTAAACATAGTGGTGGGCCGTGCGTTTCCCACCTAGGCCTTCAGTGATGTCCGACTTCAATGATTACCTCTCGAAATACCATAATTTATGTCACCACATGACCATTGCTGGAGAAATACTATACAGAAAGACATTTACAAACTACTGGGCTTCACGGTGGCAGAGGGGTTAGTGCGTCTGCCTCACAATACGAAGTTCCTGCAGTCCTGGGTTCAAATCCAGGCTCGGGATCTTTCTGTGTGGAGTTTGCATGTTCTCCCCGTGAATGCGTGGGTTCCCTCCGGGTACTCCGGCTTCCTCCCACTTCCAAAGACGTGCACCTGGGGATAGGTTGATTGGCAACACTAAATTGGCCCTAGTGTGTGAATGTGACTGTTGTCTGTCTATCTGTGTTGGCCCTGCGATGAGGTGGCGACTTGTCCAGGGTGTACCCTGCCTTCCGCCCGATTGTAGCGCCCCCCGCGACCCCGAAAGGGAATAAGCGGTAGAAAATGGATGGATGGATGGATGGGCATTGAAATCACTTTAACAGTGTACAAAACGGGTTATTTTCTGGCGCTTTTAAAAATCAATAAGTCAGAAATTAAAACATATCTAATGAGGTACCGTCAAAATTAAAATTGCAAAAAATATAATAAACGTGAAAAAATAAAGAAATAGAATATTTGAACTCACAAGTTGCAGCACCCATTCAACATCATATAAGCCAGTGGTACCGCTCGCAGTCGCTTGATTCAAGTGGCGGGCATTTCCCCATTTCAGCTGAGCTAGCTCCCGGGGTTGGCCGACATTGTCTCACAAGATGTATTTTCTCCACAAATATCCTTCCTGAAAATGGCCTTGCAAATATATATCTGCTACTTAATCAACGTTTTGTTCTCCTTCTTTGTGGGTTAAAAAAGTGAGTATCGGTGATTTTTCTGCTAGCCCAGTATGACTAGGGCGCAGCACTTTCGGCTTCAGTAAATTGCAACTTGTGATTGTATACTCAATTTGGAACAACAAGTGAGTATCCAATTACAGTCTCGTTAACATCAGGCTACCGAGATAGGCTACTCTCAACAACTTGTGATCTGATTGGCTATCGCAACTGTCTATCAATTTATGTGGCAAGGCAAGGCAACTTTATTTATATAGCACATTTACAACAATTTTTAAATCGAACCAAAGTGTTTTACAGGTGAAAAAGCATAGAGAAAAAAACACACAACAAAAACAAACAGAGAAGATAAACAATGAATGAGCTAAACAAGGTACTGCACATGCAATACGGTAAAGGGAGTCAAATAAAGACTAAGAAAAAACTGCATAATAAAAATAATAATAATACAAGTGCGACAAATTGAAAAAATAAAAAATGTAAAATAAAATAAAAACTAAACCGAAGGGGGTGGGGGGGTAGGACTAGAAATGGTGGCCTAGTGGGCGGACTCAGCTCAAGTCGAAGGCCAGCAAGAAGAGGTAGGTCTTAAGAAGGCTTTTAAAGACCCCCTGGCTCAAGGCTGACCTAATGTGGACAGGAAGGCTATTCCAGAGCTTAAGGGCGGCAAATTCATCCGCTAACGATCCCGAGTGTGGCTCTGCTGATCTACATCGCACCGCCTCGGCTCAAACCAGTGACTATCCAATTACGGGATGCATAAATGTCACGTTCAATGTGAGGCGTTACTGACAACAACTTGTGATCTGATTGGCTATCGAAATTCTCTATCAACTGTATGTCCTCGTTCACTTATAGTGCACGGACGCCCGTATTATTGATTTTAAAGGCCCGGGGCAGATTTCGTACAGCATGTCAACATAAGCTAGCTGAATTCTGATTGGATATAAACTCTAACCTAAAAACAACAGCAGTGAAAGGAGCATAATATGACATGACAGAATATGAATATTTATTTTAAATATCACTTTTATCTTTAGTTATGATCATGATTTCTGGTTATGTTAGGCCAGCATAGAATGCCTTGCTAGCCCTGACGGCACACCACTGATTAAATATAAGTGCATGTGGTTTGCTTGAAACATAGTTTTTACACTATTTTAATTGTTTAAAACAATCAAATGTATCTACATTTGCTATCTTCAACCAAAATGAAATAGTATAGTACAGGGGTCACCAACCTTTTTGAAACCAAGAGCTACTTCTTGGGTACTGGTAGCGAAGGGCTACCAGTTTGATACACACTTAAATAAATTGCCAGAAATAACCAATTAGCTCAATTTACCTTTGATGAATAAAAAAGGGTATTTCTGTCTGTCATTCCGTCGTACATTTTTTTTGCTTTTATGGAAGGTTTTTTTATAGAGAATAAATGATGAAAAAAACACTTAATTGAACAATTTAAAAGAGGAGACAACAGGAAAAAAAATGAAAATTGAATTTTGAAACATAGTTTATCTTCAATTTCGACTCTTTAAAATTCAAAATTCAACCAAAAAAAGATGAAGAGAAAAACTAGCTAATTCGAATCTTTTTGAAAAAATTAAAACAATTATTTATGGAACATCATTAGTAATTTTTCCTGATTAAGATTAATTTAAAAATTTTGATGACATGTTTTAAATAGGTTCAAATCCAATCTGCCCTTTGTTATAATATATAACAAATTGGACCCAGCTATATTTCTAACACAGACAAATCATTAGTTCTTCTAGATTTTCCAGAATTTTTTTTTAAAAGAAATTCAAAAGACTTTGAAATAAGAATTAAATTTGATTCTATAGCTCTTCGAGATTTGCCAGAATTTTTTTTTTTTAATTTTGATCATAATAAGTTTGAAGAAATGTTTCACAAATATTCTTCGTCGAAAAGACAAAAGCTAAAATGAAAAATTAAATTAAAATGTATTTATTGTTCTTTACAATAAAAAAAAAATATTTGAACATTCATTTAAATCGTCAGGAAAGAAGAGGAAGGAATTTAAAAGGTAAAAAGGTATGTGTTTAAAAATCCTAAAATCATTTTTAAGGTTTTATTTGTTCTCTAAAATTTTCTTTCTGAAAGTTTTAAGAAGCAAAGTAAAAAAAATAATGAATTTATTTAAACAAATGAAGACCAAGTCTTTGAAATATTTTCAATGGATTTTCAAATTCTATTTGAGTTTTGTCTCTCTTAGAATCAAAAATGTCGAGCAAAGCGAGACCAGCTTGCTAGTAAATAAATACAATTAAAAAAATAGAGGCAGCTCACTGGTAAGTGCTGCTATTTGAGCTATTTTACGGGCGATCGCGGGCACCGCGTTGGTGACCCCTGGTATAGTAGCAGCAATGGGCTTTTTTTCCTTTTTCAGTCATTGTTTGTTTTTATCCTTTCTCAATTAAAATATCATTAAGGCCACCTCATGAATATTGTCTAAACAGTGAACGAAGCAACAGTTTTATCCTGAAATACATTATTTCCATATTTATTTCAACGACAGCAACACCGTCAATATTAGCAACCTCTTCAAAGTAAAAGTGCACCTGAATATGAAATGACATGATGGAGAGCAAGTGAAAAACATTGCACACATCAGCGCTGCCATTTCGACTGGGCTCAAAATAGCACTTCACACCTGACTGGAGCTACAGAGAGAATCCAAAGGAGGATGGACGCTGATCCGACGTTGCTGTCAGTAGTCCCTGTGAGCTTTCAGGATAAATGATTGACATTGATAGGTTTTATACTCCAGAGTCACGCCGTCAGTTGCATAGCTCAGCGAGAGTATGAGGTGAACAAGGCCCAAACAGATAATGTTACATTTACAAATTCACTAAAGTCAATGACTGATTGAGATTATATGTGATATGTAAAGAAAATTTTGAACGCAGTCTATTTATTATTTAGGGTAGAAAATTGTACTCACTTATCGGTTCACATTGAGTCATTCAAAGAAAAATTTTCTTGCAAGGTGTCGAGGCTTTCTGAAAGTCTTTTGGTTTGAATTTGTTTGAATAAAATCACACATACAAACAGCATTTTAAATGATTGTGAGTGACTGCACTGATGTTAAAGGCCTACTGAAACCCACTACTACCCACCACGCAGTCTGATAGTTTATATATCAATGATGAAATATTAACATTGCAACACATGCCAATACGGCCTTTTTAGTTTACTAAATTACAATTTTACATTTCCCAGGAGTTTCGTCCTGGAAACGTCCTGTAATGATGATGTATACGCAAGACGTAGGAAGTATGAGCGCTACGCGCACACACAGCTAAATGTTGTCTGCTTAAAAGGCATAATCAAACAGTATTTTGGAGATATGTGTTGCTGAATCTTTTGCAATTTGTTCAATTAATATTGGAGAAGTCACAGTAGAAAGATGGAGTTGGGATGCTTTAGCCTTTAGCCACACAAAAACACGATGATTCCTTGTTTAAAATTCCTGGAAGTGAAACGTTACTATGGATAAGAGCGCGGTCAAGCCAACATGAATCAAGACGGAATGTCATTCAGCAGGTTTCGGTGAGAAAATTGTGGTTAAAAAGTCGCTTCTTACCGGAGAAAAGCTGAGCTTGTGTCGTCCATAGCTGCCGTCGACTCCCCTGAGACATTGGCGTCAACACACCCGTGGAAACACCCTTTGTACAATCAGGTACTATTTAACTCACTAAAACACTAGCAACACAATAGAAAAATAAGGGATTTCCCATAATTATCCTATTAAATGTGTCTAAAAACATGGGAATCCGTCCCAATCGCGTTTTTTTTTTTTTTCCTAGTCCGTCGCTATCAATATCCTCAAACACAAATCTTTCATCCTCGCTCAAATTAATGGGGAAATGGGTCCGAATAGCACTTTTTTGTTGGAGGCTCCCATTATAAACAATGTGAATATGTGAGGAGCCCCCACACTTGTGACGTCATCATCTGTGACTTCTGGTAGAGGCAGGGCTTTTGTCTTATCACCGAAAGTTGCGAATTTTATCGTCGATGTTCTCTACTAAATCCTTTCAGCAAAAATATGGCAATATCGCGAAATGATCAAGTATGACACATAGAATAGACCTGCTATCCCCGTTTAAATAAGAAAATCTCATTTCAGTAGGCCTTTAAGTAAGGCTAAATTAGCTTCAAGAGTT
Source organism: Nerophis ophidion (assembly GCF_033978795.1). Classification (NCBI taxonomy): domain Eukaryota; kingdom Metazoa; phylum Chordata; class Actinopteri; order Syngnathiformes; family Syngnathidae; genus Nerophis; species Nerophis ophidion. Next base: position 21,683,393 of record NC_084619.1, read on the forward strand.
CTCTCTTATTTCCTTTAAATGTCTCATGTATCCATCCATCCATCTATTTCCTACCGCTTATTCCCTTTGGGGACGCGGGGGGCGCTGGAGCCTATCTCAGCTACAATCGGGCGGAAGGTGGCGTACACACCCTGGACAAGTCGCCATCTCATCACAGGGGCCTGTTTAGCCTCTTCCATGAGGCACTTACCAACACAGATAGACAGACAACATTCACACTCACAATCAACCTATCCCCAGGTGCATGTCTTTGGAGGTGGGAGAAAGCCAGAGTACCCGGAGGGAACCCACGCATTCACGGGGAAGTCATGCAAACTCCACACACAAAGATCCCGAGCCCGGGATTGAACCCCAGACTACTGAGGACATTCGTATTGTGAGGCAGACGCACTAACCCCTCTGCCACTGTGAAGCCCAAGTCTCATGTAATGATTGTTTTTTTCTTTTATTAAAACACTTCCTTGTGGTCTACATAACAAGTGATTGTGGTGCTTTGGTCTAACTGTTGCAGATTTTGTTTTACAGACCATGTTCAAAGCGCTTTCAGACTTGCTGTCAAGAATGCCCTCCTCCAGGCCAAGTCCAATTTCGACTGCGGCTCCACCTTGTCAGGCACATTCTAATTTTTAGCGCTTCCATAGAGTCTACCGACTTATAAAAGTTAGAACTGTCGACAGCAGAGGATTGTAGACTGCATGTGCATAGCCAACCCAGACTGCCCCACAACTAGAGGATAGAGAAAAATAGGAAACTTATTAACTACAACTGGATAAAAATGGTGTGGTTGCACAAAGCTCTTTGGGTAACCCTGGATTTCTACTAGATGCGTTACCGCTGCTGATTGGCGCTGCATGGAACTTCTACGCCGGACGCCAATCCCCACTGCCGTTCTGATGTACAAACGAGGCAGTGCAGACTTTTACCAGATCTTTCGAAAGCATGCGTAATCATGTTAAAGGGGAGTTGTAGTAAAACGAACCACAAATTATTCTGTCTTTCCAGAGGAACAAAAGAAAATCCATTCATCCATTTTCTACCATGTCAGTGTTAAAAAGTTGAGCAATGCACTGGCTACCATATTTACTTATAAACATTGGAAATAAAAATCTAAAACTTAAAGACATGAGTCGAACAATATTAATATTAATCATCTATTTAGAATTGCACATAAGATGCGAATACAAATATTATCTGCGATGGAGATTTTATTGAACTGCAGATGTTAGTACCAGCCGTTTGTTGCTGCATCATTTCTGTTAATATGACTGATATGCAATAGCAATTGAGAAATTACATCACTATTGGGATATAATCGTATTGCTTATTTACAAAGCAGTGTTCCCCTAAGATAGTGGTTCTCAACCTTTTTTCAGTGATGTACCCCCTGTGAACATTTTTTTCATTCAAGTACCCCTTAATCAGAGCAAAGCATTTTAGGTTGAAAAAAAAGAGATAAAGAAGTAAAATACAGCACTATGTCATCCGTTTCTGATCTATTAGATAAATAAATCAATTTGAAAAAGAGTGCAAAATATTGCTCTTTGTAGTGGTCTTTCTTCAACTATTTGGAAAAAAATATATAAAAATAACTAAAGACTTGTTGAAAAATAAACAAGTGATTCAATTATAAATACATATTTCTACACATAGAAGTAATCATCAACTTAAAGTGCCCTCTATCGGGATTGTAATAGAGATCCATCTGGATTCATGAACTTAATTCTAAACATTTCTTCACAAAAAAAGAAATCTTTAACATTAATATTTATGGAGCATGTCCACAAAAAATGTAGCTGTCAACACTGAATTTTGCAATGTTGTATTTCTTTTCAGAATGTATCAACTTACATTCATATTTTGTTGAAGTATTATTTAATAAATATATTTATAAATGATTTTTGAATTGTTGCTATTTTTAGAATATTTTTTAAATATCTCACAAACCCCTTGGCACACCATCAAGTACCTTCAGGGGTACGCGTACACCCATTTGAGAACCACTTCCTTAAGATACTTGATCAAAGTCGTGTGCACTGGTATTATCAATGTGTGTAGAAAGGGTAGAGTTACCAGATGTACATGTGAGAAATCTCTGGACAAGAAAAGGCCCTCTCCCATGTATTCTCGGAACAAAATTTTGCGCAAAAACAGCAAAAGGTTTGTGACAGCGTGCTTCATTATTTTTGGCAAAGCAGGCCCCTGCCCATGCCTGGTGTGCTGGCCTCTCAGGAGGCTGAGTGAGGCATTCTGCCATCTGCGGGGAGTTTCTACCCCTGCCTTGTTAGTGTAAACCAGAGTACAGATTCAACAAATTACCTCAGAGACATCTTCAAAACACACACAGATTTATGGCTATGGTAAATACATTGCCCTAACTGAAGTTCTCATAAATAAACAGATACTTTACAATTTTCACCTTGCAATATCTGCAATGGGGAAAGAAAATGGAAAAGGACCCTCAGCGGACACGAGATGAAATATGAGAGTGTGAACTGGGGCTAAATGCGCTTGCTGGTGCTTTTTTAAAGCATCTGCTAAGGTGAGCCGCGACATTGCTGAGAAAGGAAACTGGAAGGGCACAACGTCTCCCAGATGGGTTTAGGAGGAAGTCACAGTCCCCATAAGGTTCAGACCTCACCGCAAGATGCAATTCCTTGACTTTTCAAAGACCAACAACAATCTCCAGACAAACCGGGTTTAGGAGGAAGTCATAGTCCCCAAAAGGTTCAGACCTCACCACACGATGCAATTCCTTGACTTTTCAAAGACCAAACACAATCTCCAGACAAACCAGGTTTAGGAGGAAGTCATAGTCCCCATAAGGTTCAGACCTCACCGCAAGATGCAATTCCTTGACTTTTCAAAGACCAACAACAATCTCTAGACAAACCGGCTTTAGGAAGTTATAGTCCCCATAAGGTTCAGACCTCACCACAAGATGCAATTCCTTGACTTTTCAACGGCCAACAACAATCTCCAGACAAACCGGGTTTAGAAGGAAGTCACAGTCCTAATGAGGTTCAGACCTCACCACAAGATGCAATTCCTTGACTTTTCAACGGCCAACAACAATCTCCAGACAAACCAGGTTTAGGATGAGGTCACAGTCCCCATAAGGTTCACACCTCACCACAAGAGGCAATTCCTTGACTTTTCAACAGCCAACAATATCCTCCAGACAAATATCCTGAGTAGACTGTAAATGTAAACTGCATTCATTAATGGGAATACAAAGGTTATTGCTATTGCTGGAGGAACACCCTTTCTTTCAGTTCTCCTCAGTTGGCCTTGTAGCGGCAAAAAAGGGAAGAAGCAGGTTGCCGGGTGATGTCAGTCTCCACACCACTGACAACGGAAATAATTCCTTTAACAGGTGGCCAGCATGGGGAGGAGGAGCTAAATCAGCAGCACACCGTCCTGCTGCTGACAAGGCTGACTGATTAATGCTCTTTAATTACAGGCCCTTTCAAAACTATGACTTGTGCTCCATGTCCTTGGTGTGTACACACACATCATTCAATCATACATAAATTAAAAACACAAAGACAAAACACAAAGTGAAATTCAAATATGGCCAGAAAACGGTGTGGCCTTTTGTGCTTCCAATCGTTGATGCAGTTTGTGAATGATAATGCCATTCTTCTTAACCTCGACCCCATACGGAGATCAGCCATGTGTAGTTTTGTCAGTCTCTGTAGCTTAGCAACTGAGCATTACAGTGAAAGAGAACAGCGCTTGCGGCGGTTGCTAGGGAACTGCTAGAAAGTGTTACCACTTGTGAGCGACGCTCCGATACATCAGCTTCTAATGGTTCTGGTCTGATGGAGTCTCGCCAAGGAGGAGATGAGGGATCACCAGGCAGCCACCGTGCTCCATCTCACCAGCTATACCATATGTCACAGCCGACAATTCTCCGGAGTCCCACGCATCAGCACACATAACAACCAGATGTAACCGATGGCAGGTTTTCGCCTCAATACGAAACCATTTGCATAGAAGTGGAGGTTGAATAATTGAGAGGTGAGGAAGAGAGCAGGGTGGCTGCATTGGGATGAAGGGATGTATGCCTGCCAGCCAAATCCATTAGCCCGGCCTTGCTTGGCTGAGGCAGGTAGCTGATGGGAAGACTAAGTTGTCGGACACTAAAGGACATAAGGGCTGGTCATCACCAGGCCTGCAGGCGGGATAGAGAGAAACAACGAGTGGCAACCGATGCTTAATGAGAGACAGAAAGAGAAACTTAGGGAGAGACAATGAGATTACAAAAAAGACTGAGCAGTTGTTGCCCTGTAACAGCTGTATAATTGGCCGGCAAGGGCGGTCAAACGAGAGGATGCTTATCACACATAGTGCTTTCAGAAGAACACTTGTCTGCCGTCTCTATGGCCGGGGTCCATTTAAAAGAGAATTAGGACAAACGAAGCATTGAATAACGGAAGCATCTCTGTATTTAAAGTTGAGACAACTGCGTCCCTGGCAAGAAACAACAAAGCCATTTAGTTCTGTCCGGGAAAACTAGAAATGCAACAACACTGTGAGGATTGAATGACTTTCTTTCATTAGAGCTGGAAACAACTGACATTGTAAAGTAGGGTAAAGTAGAACTACTACTAGTCATAGGTAGCATCATTTGTTTTGTCCCTGAGGTCCCTGGGAAGCAGTGGTGTGTCGTCAGGGCCATTAAGGCCTTCTCTGCTGGCCTAACATAACCAGAAATCATGAACATAGTTAAAGATAAAATTATTTTTTGATTTACTTTCCCTAAATATCTAAAAGTATTCATATTCACTTCATGTCATATTATGCTCTTCCATCGCTGTTGTTTTTAGTTTATAGACTTTTTATCCAATCAGAATTCAGCTAGCTTATGTTGCTATGCTGTACCAAATCTGCCTAGAGCCTTCAGATTCAGCAATGCTGGCGTCCGTGCATTTTAAGGGAACGGGAATATACAGTGATAGACAGTTGCAATAGCCAATCAGATCACGAGCTTTTGTCAGTAAGGCCGACTAGATCTGTGGTTCTCAAAAGGGGGTACGCGTACCCCTGGGGGTACTTGAAAGTATGCCAAGGGGTACGTGAGAATTTTTTTTAAATATTCTAAAAATAACAATAATTCACAAATCATTTATAAATATATTCATTGAATAATAGTTTAACAAAATATGAATGTAAGTTCATAAACTGTGAAAAGAAATGCATCAACGCAATATTCAGTGTTGACAGCTAGATTTATTGTGGACATGTTCCATAAATATTGATGTTAAAGATGTATTTTTTTGTGAAGAAATGTTTAAAATTAAGTTCATGATTTCAGATGGATCTCTGTTACAATCCCCGAAGAGGGCACTTTGTGTTGATGATTACTTCTATGTGTAGAAATCTTTATCGATAATTGAATCACTGGTTTATGTTTCACCAAGTTTTTAGTTATTTTTATCTTTTTTTTCCAAATAGTTCAAGAAAGACCAGGGGCGTCACTAGACCTAATACTGTACTGGGGCACACCTGGGGCACAAACAATTCCTTTCGAGCGTGCAAAGCGCGCAAGCAAAAACATTTTTAGCACTTATTTATCATAAAAAATACAGAAATAGTGCTTTAAACTATGAAATCATATCAGATTATGTTGTATGTATCTTTGATTAACCACCTGAAATTAACTAATGCATTCGACCTACTTGTGCACTTTTTTACTCCAGACTTCTAAACTGCTACTTGTAAAAGCAAAAAGGAAGAGCAATGAATCTTTTTGAAATATATATTGCAGTAATCATCTGCAAATGTAACGTCTACAAAAGTAAAACAAAAAATAAAGCACCCCTACATCTCTGGGTTATTTTATATTATTTAATTTCCATTTATGGCAATGTGGCAAATCCTATTTCAGATACACAAAACTATAAAATATACACAAAACAATAAAGCCACAGTAGTAGAATAAATAAACAACTGTTGTGTGTCTGTTCAGGGAATCATTTTCTGAGAAGTAAACTGTAACGTCTCGTTTTCATTTTTGCAAAGTGGTCAATCACTCTGGACAGACATGGAAATATTACAGTAACTGTTATACAGTTGACCAGTGGTTCCCAACTGGGGGGTCCTGACATAAAAGTGGATTGTGTGTCATTTTCAGTGAGTCGCAGTCAGATGTGTGCATGAAAAAAAAAAGTTTAGGGAGAAAAAAATCAAATTGTGGCAACAAAACGAGATTATTTTAGCCTTTTTTCTAGTGACTATTAGTGAGTATTTTAGCAAAAAGCAAACCGACTAACAAGTTGGAGGAGGACTCAGTATAGACATGGAAATATATTTAAAACAAATCTAAATGGGGCAACAAAACCCGATATTTTCAGCCATCTTTCTGAAAACAAATACAGAAATGTTACTATTTTTTCTGGAAATAAAACCAGATGCTTTAGCTGTAAATAAATAAATGATAAATGGGTTGTACTTGTATAGCGCTTTTCTACCTTCAAGGTACTCAAAGTGCTTTGACACTACTTCCACATTTACCCATTCACACACTGATGGATTGAGCTGCCATGCAAGGCGCCAACCAGCACCCATCAGGAGCAAGGGTGAAGTGTCTTGCTCAGGACACAATGGACGTGATGAGCTGTAGCCATTTTTGTGGTGACAAAACAAGATTATTTTAGTCAAAGTCACACCGATTAACAAGACAAGCCTACTGTGCTGTTTTTCTGTGAAATAAACTTGAATGATTTAAAAATTGGCTCACGACTTGATGAAATGGAAAAATGTTTTTCTTCCTGAAGATAAACCATTTGAGAAACAGTCAACTCACACATGCTTACTCCAAATCATCATTGATGCAGAACCAGCAGACAATAACCAACATGATGTTTCATGGAAATTCCCCCGACAGTTCGTACAGCAAATGAATATGTTTGTCTTGATACAAGGAATAACATTAGCTAACTTAGCATCAACTTAAGACAATGATGTTGCCTAGCTAGCTAGGACTTCACTTACATCTCCCATTCCTCGCTTCTTCTCTGCTGCGGGCGAATAACTTTCTTAAATCCATCTAGGAGTTACAGTTTGAGTCAAATCGAAATCAAAATATTCCATCCATTTTCTACCGCTTATTCCCTTTCGGGGTCGCGGGGGGCGCTGGCGCCTATCTCAGCTACAATCGGGCGGAAGGCTGGGTACACCCTGGACAAGTATTGTAATTAACAAATCGTTGTTGGCTAACGTCACCCACCTCACGCAGTCATTCGAATCCCCCCCCCCCCCTCTCTCTCTCTCTCTCTCTCTCTCTCAACCAAAGTCTCGATCCACACGTGAATAAATTACCATATTAAGTAGCCATGTGCTCACTGTTTCGTGGAGTGAATACAGTAGCAATCAATTACTATACTTAGTAGTATGTGCGCTGTTGTCTATGTTATGTAGACTTAAAACTCTGAAGCGTTTTTTTTATTGGTGACATTTTTACTGGGGCACTGCAGATCAACAGTGGAGCACGTGCCCCAGTGAAATATGTCTGGCGATGCCCCTGAGAAAGACCACTTCAAATGAGCAATATTTTGCACTGTTATACCATTTAATAAATCAGAAACTGATGACATAGTGCTGTATTTTACTCTTGTATCTCTTTTTTTTTAACCAAAAATGCTTTGCTCTGATTAGGGGGTATTTGAATTAAAAAAATGTTCACAGGGGATACATCACTGAAAAAAACTTGAGAACCACTGTTCTAGATGGCCTAAGGCAGATATATTTTGTGATGTTACGAGCTAAGTAACATAAGAACTATATTACCCATAATGCCACAGTAGTGAAAAACATGTGCAGTAACCCCGTTTAGGCTACATGCCGGCAGCAGGATGTTTTAATGAGCACGCTGTGGAGTGAACTTTAAGAACTCAGGCAACACGCCTCGTCTGCATCTTTTATGATTAGACAAGACAACCCGTATTTGCAAGGCCATTTTCAAGAAGGATATTTAAAGAGAAACTGCATCTTGTGAGACCATTTCGGCCAACCCCGGAAGCGAGCTCAGCTGTCTCGGCGATGTGAGTTCAGATATTTTATTTCTTTATTTTTTCACGTTTAAAATGTTTTTTGCCATTTTAATTTTGACAGTAACACATAATATATGTTTTAACTGCTGATGAGGGTTTATTGATTATTAAATGTGCCACAAAACCAATGTGTAAATGTGTTTCTGTATAGTATTTCTGCAGCAATGGTCATGTGGTGACATAAATGATGGTATTTTGAGAGGTAATCATTGAAGTCATCACTGAAGGCCTAGGTGGGAAACGCACAGCCTGCCACTGCTGGGAACACATCCTCGGGAAAATTGCATTCAGTTTTATTATTTGGCCAACATTCTTAAAACAATGCTTACAGACATCCCTTTTCTGTCCCCGTCCCCTTTATATTCTCACACTGGCCATTTAGGTTTGTTACTACTTTGTACTTTTGTGCAGCACTGACGCGTCACCAGTCATATTTATGATGCACACTGTTCTAAACCCTAAGAAAGAGAGCACCGGAAAAAAAAAGTGAGATAGGAGACACTTCCGGAACACAGAAGGCTCTGAATAAAGATGAAAAAACGTGTATAAAAATAATTAACAGCACACAATATCCAATTGAATTGGCCTTTATTGTGGATCCCACTTCATGATTTTCTTTTTGCTTATTATTTGGCTTGTACCAAAAAAAAAAAAAGGGCCTGTGGCACTATATCTTCTGCAGTGGGCATGTGTTTTGCATAACAGGGATATTTTGTAAGGATAGATACAGAAAAGTTACCCAAAAAAATGTCCACTGCAAACAACAACGATTCTCAAGAGGAGGTCATAGTTGATATTCAAGGCTGGAGTTTCATTGCTCCTGTTCATGACTTAGAATCATGTAATGCCTTTTTATAAGCAGAAAGAAAAGGCTCCAAAGTATTGTATCTATGAAAAACCTGCATTTCTTAAGCCAGTGTTTCTCAAATGAGGGTACATGTACCCCTGGGGGTACTTGAAGGTACGCCAAGGGGTATGTGAGATTTTTTTTTAAATATTCTAAAAATAGCAACAATTCACAAATCCTTTATAAAAATATTGATTGAATAATACTTCAACAAAATATGAAAGTAAGTTCATAAACTGTAAAAAGAAATGCAACAATGCAATATTCAGTGTTGACAGCCAGATTTTTTGTGGACATGTTCCATAAATATTGATGTTAAAGATTTCTATTTTTGTGAAGAAATGTTTAGAATTAAGTTCATGAATCCAGATGGATCTCTATTACAATCCCCAAAGAGGGCACTTTAAGTTGATGATTACTTCTATGTGTAGAAATCTTTATTTATAATTGAATCACTTGTTTTTTTTTTCAACAAGTTTTTAGTTAATTCTATATGTTCAAGAAAGACCTCTACAAAAGAGAAATATTTTTACACTGTTATACAATTTAATAAAGCCGAAACTGATGACATAGTGCTGTATTTTACTTCTGTATCTCTTTTTTTCAACCAAAAATGCTTTGCTCTGATTAGGGGGAATTTGAATTAAAACATTTTTACAGGGGTACATCACTGAAAAAAGGTTGAGAACCACTGTCTTAGGCCGTATTTCCTCATTAGAAATAAAAAAAAATTACAATATTAAATTATGTTTGATAGCATTTACAAGTACAAAGCAAAAGCCATCTCTGTATCCTCAGAATAATAAATAAGGACATCCCAATGAACATTTTTAGCGTTTGATTTTCAAAGCTAAAAAAGCGGGGGGTGTATTTTGTAGCGTCTCGGAAGAGTTAATGCTGCAAGGGGGACTTGGTGTTTGTTCTGTTGTGTTTATGTTGTGGTATGGTGCGGGTGTTCTCCCGAAAAGTGTTTTTCATTCTTGTTTGGTGTGGGTTCACAGTGTGGCGCATATTTGTAACAGTTGTTTAATTGGCCACCGTCAGTGTGACCTGTATGGCTGTTGATCAAGTATGCTTTGTATTCACTTGTTTGTGTGCAAAGCCGTCGATTGGAAGTGACTGGGCCGGCATGCAAAGGCAATGGTTTTAAGGTTTATTTCAGCTCTGTTCTTCCCCCTACATCCGTGTACACAGCGGCATTTCAATAAGTCATAAATTTTACTTTTTGAAACCAATACCGATCATTTTGAAGCAATACCGATAATTTCCGACATTACATTTTAAAGCATTTATCGGCCGATAATATCAGACTACTCTAATTTTTATGATGCTCATCTCACTAAATTTGTCACGCTCGGGGCGCATGGTGATGCCCGTTTTTGTTCTCCCCGAGGATGCAAAGGACACTCCGGACGAAAACATAAAAAGTAGGACCATTTAGTAAATAATACACAGTATAAGCAGACAGAAACAAACAAAAGAACAACGTGCCGAACGCATCGGAAGCTAAGGCTATTACTTAGCACAGAGACTGGAATCAGAAACATAAACGTGACTGTAGCTTACCGCAAACTAGGGAAAAGGCAGGCTTAAATAAAGAAAGTAATCACAACACAGGAACAAGCGGCAGGTGAAAACAATGAGTAACACTGGTGACAAAATAAACAAGGAAGTACAACCAGGAACTAAAGAACACTAACAGAACATAATACAAAAAGACTCAAAAACCTGGATCATAACAAAATTTGTACTTTTGTTACTATTGCTGTATTAGATAATGTATAAAGTTGTGCAACATACATTATTTTAAGTCAAATAAAGTGCATAATAAACAAAAAACTAAAAAAAATCAAAAACTACTGCTGGTTTCCATTTAAATTATATGTGTTTTGCCTTCAAGCAAGCAGTGCACTATCAACACCGTGTATGGTGCGGATGGTGTTCTGCTGACCTCAACTGCGGATGTTGTGGATAGGTGGAAGGAATACTTCGAAGACCTCCTCAATCCCACCAACACGTCTTCCTATGAGGAAGCAGTGCCTGGGGAATCTGTGGTGGACTCTCCTATTTCTGGGGCTGAGGTCGCTGAGGTAGTTAAAAAGCTCCTCAGTGGCAAGGCCCCAGAGGTGGAAGAGGTCCGCCCGGAGTTCCTTAAGGCTCTGGATGCTGTGGGGCTGTCTTGGTTGACAAGACTCTGTAGCATCGCGTGGACATCGGGGGCGGTACCTCTGGATTGGCAGACCGGGGTGGTGGTTCCTCTCTTTAAGAAGGGGGACCGGAGGGTGTGTTCCAACTATCGTGGGATCACACTCCTCAGCCTTCCCGGTAAGGTTTATTCAGGTGTACTGGAGAGGAGGCTACGCCGGATAGTCGAACCTCGGATTCAGGAGGAACAGTGTGGTTTTCATCCTGGTCGTGGAACTGTGGACCAGCTCTATACTCTCGGCAGGGTTCTTGAGGGTGCATGGGAGTTTGCCCAACCAGTCTACATGTGCTTTGTGGACTTGGAGAAGGCATTCGACCGTGTCCCTCGGGAAGTCCTGTGGGGAGTGCTCAGAGAGTATGGGGTATCGGTCTGTCTTATTGTGGCGGTCCGCTCCCTGTACGATCAGTGCCAGAGCTTGGTCCGCATTGCCGGTAGTAAGTCGAACACATTTCCAGTGAGGGTTGGACTCCGCCAAGGCTGTCCTTTGTCACCGATTCTGTTCAGAACTTTTATGGACAGAATTTCTAGGCGCAGTCAAGGCGTTGAGGGGTTCTGGTTTGGTGACCGCAGGATTAGGTCTCTGCTTTTTGCAGATGATGTGGTCCTGATGGCTTCATCTGACCGGGATCTTCAGCTCTCACTGGATCGGTTTGCAGCCGAGTGTGAAGCAAACGGAATGAGAATCAGCACCTCCAAGTCCGAGTCCATGGTTCTCGCCCGGAAAAGGGTGGAATGCCATCTCCGGGTTGGGGAGGAGACCCTGCCACAAGTGGAGGAGTTCAAGTACCTAGGAAACTTGTTCACGAGTGGGGGAAGAGTGGATCGTGAGATCGACAAGCGGATTGGTGCGGCGTCTTCAGTAATGCGGACGTTGTACCGATCCGTTGTGGTGAAGAAGGAGCTGAGCCGGAAGGCAAAGCTCTCAATTTACCGGTCGAACTACGTTCCCATCCTCACCTCTGGTCATGAGCTTTGGGTCATGACCGAAAGGATAAGATCACGGGTACAAGCGGCCGAAATGAGTTTCCTCTGCCGTGTGGCGGGGCTCTCCCTTAGAGATAGGGTGAGAAGCTCTGCCATTCGGGAGGGACTCAAAGTAAAGCTGCTGCTCCTCCACATCGAGAGGAGACAGATGAGGTGGTTCGGGTATCTGGTCAGGATGCCACCCGACGCCTCCCTAGGGAGGTGTTTAGGGCACGTCCAACCGGTAGGAGGCCACGGGGAAGACCCAGGACACGTTGGGAAGACTATGTCTCCCGGCTGGCCTGGGAACGCCTCGGGATCCCCTGGGAAGAGCTAGACGAAGTGGCTGGGTTTCCCTGCTTAGGCTGTTGCCCCCGTGACCCAACCTCGGATAAGCGGAAGAAGATGGATGGATGGATGGATGGTGTTTTGCCTTCAAATGAATACTTATGCCTACTGTGCTACTGTATTTTAATGCTGATCCGCCTTGAAAAGGACAAGCAGTATACAATGGATGGACGGCATTACTGTATGGTGGTACTTTGAGAGCCGAGGTTTTTTTTCTAAGACGCCACACTTAGCAAAAGAAAGTTTGAGAACAACTGCCCTTGTCCTCGGGTGGTAATGATAAATGGAATACATTTTTATTATGTTTATTGTTCGTCATGGTGGTGAGGATTAGTATCTTAGAAGCATCTTTCAACAATGGATAGACGACTCGTTCGTTTCAGCTCGTTCTCAAATTTCAGCCGATGTTCTGGCAAGACTCTCATTGAATTCATGCAACTCACGCAAAGGAATCCTAAAATGTAATTGTGTCTCCCTGAGTTTGCATTCATTTAGAATGCATATCTCACTTGAATACAATCTTTAGCCATGTAAATACTGGGAACAGCTGTAGAAAAAAGCTCAATAGGGCCCAGTAGCTCATCAGCCGGTCACCGATCAGTCGAAAAAGGCAAATATTTAACCCCAATCCGATCCCATGGTCAGGACATCTCGAGTAAAAAAAAAAATGTGTCAGAAGGACACGCTATAGCAGGGGTCACCAACCTTTTTGAAACCAAGAGCTACTTCTTGGGTACTGATTAATGCGAAGGGCTACCAGTTTGATACATACTTAAATAAATGATCAGAAATAGCCAATTTGCTCAATTTATCTTTAATAAATAAATCTATATATTTAAAAAAATGGGTATTTCTGTCCGTCATTCCGTCGTACATTTTTTTTTTCCTTTTACGGAAGTTTTTTGTAGAGAATAAATGATGAAAAAAACATTTAATAGAACGGTTTAAAAGAGGAGATCAAACAAAAAAAATGAAAATACAATTTTGAAACATAGTTCATCTTCAATGTCGACTCTTTGAAATTCAAAAGTCAACCGAAAAAAAGAAGAGAAAAACTAGCTAATTTGAATATTTTGGAAAAAAAAAAAAAAAAAAAAATTCTGGAACATCATAAGTCATTTTTTCTGATTAAGATTAATTTTAGAATTTTGATGAAATTTATGTTTTAAATAGGTTAAAATCCAATCTGCACTTTGATAGAATATAAAACAAATGGGACCAAGCCATATTTCTAACAAAGACAAATTATTATTTCTTCTAGATCTTCCAGAACAAACATTTGAAAAGAAATTCAAAATACTTTGAAATAAGATTTAAATTTGATTCTAGAGATTTTCTAGATTTGCCAGAATACTTTTTTTGAATTCTAATCAAAATAAGTTTGAAGAAATATTCCACAAATATTCTTCGTTGAAAAAACAGAAGCTAAAATGAAGAATTAAATTAAAATGTATTTATTATTCTTTACAATAAAAAAAAAAAAAAACACTTTACCATTGGTTTAAATTGTCAGGAAAGAAGAGGAAGGAATTTAAAAGGTAAAAAGGTATATGTGTTTAAAAATCCTAAAATCATTTGTAAGGTTGTATTTTTTCTGTAAAATTGTCTTTCTGAAAGTTATGAGAAGCAAAGTAAAAAAAATAAATGAATTCATTCAAACAAGTGAAGACCAAGTCTTTAAAATATATTCTTGGATTTTCAAATTATTTGAGTTTTGTCTCTGTTAGAATGAAAAATGTCGAGCAAAGCGAGACCAGCTTGCTAGTAAATAAATACAATTTAAAAAATAGAGGCAGCTCACTGGTAAGTGCTGCTATTTGAGATATTTTCAGAACAGGCCAGCGGGCGACTCATCTGGTCCTTACGGGCAACCTGGTGCCCGCGGGCACCGTGTTGGTGACCCCTGCGCTATAGTAATATTTCATTTAAAAAATAAACATGCATGTGTGGAACATTTTACCACATGAATACTCAATGATGAATGGCCTCCCCTAATGTCCTTTTGCTCTCTTCCAATGTATTATAGTTAACATGCATAGAGTCAGCAGGAATTAAGCTGGTAAAAAAATTGTTTCCATTCTGTTATGGTGTACATGAATTGCGCTGCCAGGCTCATCTCACTTAATGTAAAAGGAGATGTGTTTCTTCAAGCTGTAATCCTCATAAGATTTCAAGTAATTAATGTTATTTTTTTATTTTTTTATTTTTTTGCAGCCATAACACCATTTTGTCACCTCAGCATAAACACGTCTTAGTCCGTTATAAATGAGGTGTTTTGCAAGAATAAATAGATGCTATAACATACTAGTGGCGCTGAATGCCAATGAGCTCGTTACCGATGCGCTACAGGAAATGCATCCCTGTAATGCGCTGAAGTCTCATTTGCATGTGTTCGTGTTTAATTCTGGACAGCAGAGGCAGGTCTTGATATGGCCTAATATGATGCCTGACATTGGTGAAGACCTGCAATTATTTACCTGACCTGTCCAACAATCATCTGTCCGCCCGTTAATTGCCAACAAACAAATCCTCAGTGGCTACCTGTGTTTTGCATGCATAAAGAGGATGTTGACAGACTACACATTTCCTCCGTTTGCAGCCACCCTCTTGCTGAATAACAGTGAAATGCCCCTAAAAGATTAGAATTTGCAGTCCAACACACATTTTGATTCATTATATCAAGCAATAACCATAAAACCTCACCCAGTGAAAGTATTACTCTGCATGTTCCCTTGCAGTAATAGGGCAGGGGTGTCAAACTCAAATACAGAGTGGGCCAAAATTTTAAACGGAACAAAGCCGCGGACCAAGGTTGAACAAATTAACCTTTTAATAGGGACCCAAACAAGTTTTGCATTAAATATTGAACAAGCAAGGCTTATATAACTTTAGAGAAATGCAAAATCCAGTTTCAAATAATAATAATAATAATAATTAAAAAAATATCAATGGCATATCAAATACAATTTAAATAAAACTGTTATGTCTTTTTTCTATTTGCAATCTTCTGAGGTAATATAATTTTTTTTCCACAGGCTAATAATAAATTTGAAAATAAAATAACAATAATGAATGAACCAAACATTCAAGCATTGAAGTAGTAAAAGAAAATGCATGAATAAAACGTTAATTATTGGTCAGTTTGCTGGAAGTTTCCCGGAAGAGTTAGTGCTGCAAGAGGTTCCGGGTATTTGTTCTGTTGTGTTACGGTGCGGATGTTCACCCAAAATGTGTTTGTCATTCTTGTTTGGTGTGGGTTCACAGTGTGGCGCATAATTGTAACAGTGCTAAAGTTGTCTATACGGCCACCCTCAGTGTGACCTGTATGGCTATTGACCAAGTATGCGTTGCATTCACTTGTGCGTATGTGTGTCACGAATATTATGTGACACGCTGTTAGTATGGAGGAAAAGCGGACGTGACGACGGGTTGCAGAGAACGCTAAAGGCAGTGCCTTAAATGCACGCCCCCGATATAGTTGTCCTGGTGGAAATTGGTAGAAATTCGGGAGAATGGTTGCCCCGAGAGATTTTGGTGAGGGACACTGAACTTCGGGAGTCTACCGGGAAAATTAGGCGGGTTGGCAAGTATGAGTATTAGCGGTGAATGCGGTGTTACAGCGGCACCGACGCTGTATAACACCGGCGGGCCAGCTCTAATGCTAAATTGATATTGTCTCAAGGGCCAAATTAAATTACACGGCGGGCCAGATTTGGCCCGTGGGCCAGAGTTTGACACCCATGTACTAGGGCATTTTGATAGGGCAGAGTAGTTATTTTTTAAAATTGTATTTATTATTATTTAAATCCTACTGTCAATTAAAGTATTTTCAAAAAATCCCTGTAGAGTCAATTACAATTTAAATGGGGGCAGTTTAAGTCTTGAACAAATAAGTTCCCTTTACATCAATGGTCTCAAACTCGCAGACCGCAGGCCCATAATTATTGGCCCTCTACTTATCTACATAGTTAAGTGGAATTGGGGCCTGTGCATCCTGGGCAGCAAATACTGTAGTTAGTTATAATTTATTGATCTTGAATATTACTCGCCAGAACACTATTACTACTATATCTGCTGAGACGTACCGTATTTACGGGACCATAAAGCGCATCGGATTATAAGGGGCACTGTCGATGAAGGGTCTATTCGGGTCTGTTTTCATACATAAGGCGCACATTATAAAGTCATATTGTGAGTTTTTTTTTAAAAAAATGTTTACATTTAAAACACTTGCTCGAGGTCTACATAACATGTAATGTTGGTTCTTTGGTCAAAATGTTGCATAGATTTTGTTTTACAGACCGTTTTCAAGACTCTTTCTGATGCGCTGTTTTGTGGGCAGGTCTTATTTACGTGGCTCCACGTGGACAGCGTCTTCTCCCTGTCAGCGCTTCTGTAGCGAGTCTAGTCTCAGATTAGGTTTGAGCTATAGAATATCTTGTATTACAAATGGCAACAACAGAGGATTAATGCCCCACAATAAGAGGATATAGGGAAAAAAGGGACACACTCCCAAATACATATTAGCAGGTATCAATAGGTAAGAAACGTTGGTTTTGCATAATATTGTGAAACAAAACAACAGATATATGACTACTGATTACTCCTTTAGAAAGTAATGTGGTTACTTTACTGATTAGTTGATATTAAAAGTAACTAAGTTAGATTACAAGTTACTTTATTAGGTACATTCAAAACTGCAGCTCCCGACAATACCCCCGCCGCCTCAACATAAAAATGACAAGCGTTGTTTCTAACTATCACTTTATTTAACATCAACAACTGCACATAAGATAAACATTTATTTTATATTAAAAATAAATAATGACATCCTTTCTTCACTGCACATAAATACTTTGTGGAGGGACAGAGCCGACGAGCCGGCAGCGGGCCAGGGCAAACGGTGGTCCTGCCCAAGATGGCGGCCAGGAGGCGGAGCATGCAGCAGAGCGCACAGGCGGGGCACGCCTGGAGCGACACTGCATCCATCAGAATCAGGTGCGTACACCACACACCTGTTCTCAATCACTGCATCTTCTGCTGCAGCATAAAAGGAGAGAGGGAGGAGCAATCGTGGCAGAAGTAGGAGAGGAACGACCCGACAACGAAGACCACGAGAGCGACGAGATCAACCCAGTAGCTGCGTCTTCCGCGGGGTGGCATCACGCTCTGGGTTGATCTCATTCTTTCTTTAACATGGATCAATCGTCCTGTCCCCTTAGCAGAAAAACAGCCCCAAAACATGATGTTTCCACCCCCATGCTTCACAGTAGGTGTGGTGTTCTTGGGATGCAACTCAGTATTCTTCTTCCTCCAAACGCGACGAATTGAGTTTGTACCAAAATGGACACATGGATGATACAGCAGAGGATTGGGAGAATGTCATGTGGTCAGATGAAACCAAAATAGAACTTTTTGGTATAAACTCAACTTGTCGTGTTTGGAGGAAGAAGAATACTGAGTTGCATCCCAAGGACACCACACCTACTGTGAAGCATGGGGGTGGGAACATCATGCTTTGGGGCTGTTTTTCTGCTAAGGGGACAGGACGATTGATCCGTGTTAAGGAAAGAATGAATGGGGCCATGTATCATGAGATTTTCAGCCAAAACCTCCTTCCATCAGTGTGAGCTTTGAATGGTTGACCAAATACTTATTTTCCACCATAATTTACAAATACATTCTTTAAAATTCCTACAATGTGAATTCCTGGATTTTTTTTTTCACATTCTGTCTCTCACAGTTGAAGTGTACCTATGATGAAAATTACAGACCTCTGTCATCATTTTAAGTGGGAGAACTTGCACAATCGGTGGCTGACTAAATACTTTTTTGCCTCACTGTATTTACAAGGGAAAATTACAAAAAAAAATCATCACGCACAGTGACTTGGATTCAATAAACTTTTATTCTGACTGCTGGTTAGGAAATAGTAACGCGTTAGATTTGTCGTTTATGAAAAAAGACATCATATTAGACTAACGCGTAACACTTATCATTACACCATGTACAAAAATATTTGGTTAAAGGTCAGTAAGCACAACAAGAATTAATACAAACTGTACTTTAGGCGCACCATGTTATAAAGCGCACTGTCAATTAAAAACATTTTTTTAAGGATTTTAAGTGCACCTTATACGGTAAATGACAGCACAACAAAAACACATTGGGAAATACACACACACACACACACAAAACTTCCTTTAAGCCATCAGAAGTGGCTCTGAGCATGTGCTGGGGAACTCAGTGTCAAAATATAAAACATTAAATTGTTCCATTTATAATGATTGAAAACCAATCATATCTTCGGGTCACTATAGCTGTTGAGGTAGTTGAAAAATGTAGTCACACGGTTCAAACATGATTCTGAAGTTAAAGGGGAACATTATCAGCAGACCTATATAAGTGTCAATATATACCTTGATGATGCAGAAAAAAGACCATATGTTATTTTAATCGATTTCCGAACTCTAAAAGGGTGAATTTGGCGATTTGAACGCCTTTCAATTGTTCGCCTGTCGGAGCAATGACCTTTCACCTGTGACGTCACATCGTGAAGCGACCCGTCATTTTTTCAAACACATTACACACACCAAGTCAAATCAGCTCTGTTATTTTCCGTTTTTTCGACTGTTTTCCGGTACCTTGGAGACATCATGCCTCGTCGGTGTGTTGTCAGAGGGTATAACAAGACGATTAGGGACGGATTCAGGTTGCAACAGTGATCAACAGATGCGAAAGTCCCTCGTTTGTTCCGCACACTGTACCGACGACAGCTATGCTACGACGGAGATGGCAAGAATGTGTGGATATCCTGCGACACTCAAAGCAGAATCATTTCCAACGATGAAGTCAACGAAATCACAAATGTGAGTTATGTTGATGTTATTGACTTATGTGGAGTGTGCTAATCAGACATATTTGGTCACGGCATGACTGCAAGTTAATCGATGCTAACATGCTATTTAGGCTAGTTGTATGTACATATTGCATCATTATGCCTCATTTGTAGCTATATTTGCATCCAGCCTTTCCCTCCACCCACATTTAATGCCAAACAAACACATACCAATCGTTGGTAAGAAGGCGATCGCCAAATTCGCCCGCCCTTCCTCCCGTGGCGCTTCTGGTTTTTTTTAAATTTTGTTTTCGGTACCTGCCTCCACACTCCAACCATCCGTTTCAATACATGCGTAATCTGTTGAATCACTTACGGTGCTGAAATCCGAGTCTGAATCCGAGCTATTATCGCTATACCTTTCTGTGCTATCTGCCATGTTTGTTTCTGTGTGGTCATGCTGTGATGTCTCAGGATAATGGACGGGTGGATATAACGACGGTTAAATCAGGCACTTTAAAGCCGTTTTTCGGAATATAGCGTGATGGGTAAAATTTTGAGAAAAACTTCGAAAAATAAAATAAGCAACTAGGAACTGATTTTTATAGGTTTTAACCCTTCAGAAATTGTGATAATGTTCCCCTTTAAACCTTGTGCAACTCAGCCTCAGCCCCACTATTATTTAATTTGAGTGTGAAAGGCCGCTTAACACTTTTTTTGTTAATAAGCATCATTTGGAAGTCACTAGGATCAATGGAATTGATCACTGACTGTACAGTATGTGTTTTTGATGATAGTAGGATTTATAAATAATAAGAGAGTCGATAATGAACATAATTCGTAATGGTAACTGCTGGGAATTGGATAGAAAGATTAAGATCCGAGCCTAATGCACGATATTTTGAAAGGAAAAATGAACCAATACTTTCTGAATGAATAATTAATGACATTCCAACTTGCCGGATTGTTCAATATTTCAACGGCATATAAATGAGGCAAATTACATTACACAATGATACATTGTAGCTAATCTCTTTAGATATGTGCAGAGTAGCTATTTTATTGTCGCACAATATGTGGTCAATGTTTGGTTTGTCGGCCACGAGTGAATATTTAATGAGGCCATGGCAGGCTCTCCACTGCTGTTCATCTGGGCATCGAGTCAGCAGAAAAAGGGGGAAAAAAAAAAAACTCTCTCCGGTTCTGCCATCTGTTGGAATCAATAAGGACTCAAAACCCCCAGACGGCATTCAGGAGGGCCTCAGCTGACCTCCTTACTCTGTGGCTACAAGTCCCCGACACTGGCAGCAAGGTTAAACGGACGACTATGAAAGAAAAGGAATATTATACCCTGCACGGTGATGATAATCCCTCAATTAAATTACAGCTCCTAAGCACACAGGCCCTTCCTGGTGTTGCAGCTGTGAAGCCAAAGCTGTGTGACTTGTTTGCACACGGTCCACACTTGATGCTGGGGCTTTGCGAAGGGATTTGAGGAGTAAATGATACTTTGCCAAAAGACAACAGTGCACATTGTGTTTGTGTAGCATAACTAGACATTAAAAGCTTTTGTGAGGTGTTTGTTGAGCACGGTCAAAACACAAGCGAGTCAGGGCTGCTCAATCTTCATTGCACGTTTACACGGTGCGTTCTCTCATGCGGGCGCATTAATAGTGTGTCAGCGGTGCATGCAGACGGATTCAAGCAATGGCCTTCTTCCTGTAAGCGCGGAGAGTATTCCCCCTCTAATGAGAAAAAATAAGGTTGTTTAATTGTGGTTTATCTTCAATATGTGATTTCTTTTATTGAGCTCCACTTTTCTTGTTAACGAGCCTGTAATGTGAATGCTGATCATGAGAAAGTTTGTCTTTTTCCCCTCACGATTACAGTTTTATCCAGCCACTAATATCTTGGCTGCACTTCTTAGCCGTGCATCTGTTTGCACTTTCTATCACTGTCAGGGACTGAGCAGTCACTGAGCAGTGCACTATGGCACTTTGTCACAAACAGCCCCGCATGTCAAAATGTGAGCAGAGATGTGGAAATTGACCACTTTTTGAGAATACCGTAATTGTCCAATTAGCAGCGGTCTCTTGTAGTCGCTGGGTGTGTGGTCTGTAAGAGCAAATAACCAACAGGGTCTAGATAACAACTGGATAGCACAGCTCAGTGTTAAGGGTCAACAACTAGTTAACTCATGCGATTAATCACACCAAATTATTGCAATAGAAATGTTCACCCTCAGATTAATGATGCAATTTATATTGACTGTACACGCTATTTTGTCTTAACCGCTAGACAGTCAGTGATCAAATCAATGCATGTGTCACTACAAAAATGAATGAGGAGACTCCAACTGACACTCGCTCGCAAATAAATGACCTGCATTCAACTAAAATGTTTACAAAACGTTCCTAGATGACATTCTGACGATAAAATTCATTTGTGTGCAAATATTGAGATCTTTTAAGGTCATTTCAAATTTGAAGGTAAGTAAAGTAATTATGATTAATCCAAAGTCTAATATATATATATATATATATATATATATATATATATATATATATATATATATATATATATATATATATATATATATATACATATGTTATATGTGTATGTACGTATATATACATGTATACATAGTTTAAAACATTTTAAACAATCAACATTTCTAGACACATTTTAACATATACATAATTGGTACTCTATTGATTTAAATGTCAAAGGTACTCATCCCTAATAATGACTTAAAATTTCAGCCCAGCTAACAGGTCGAAGGTCTGCATTTTGCTTCGTCCCCGCGCCTATTGTGAGACAGACTCTTAAACAGGAAGAAAAGAAAAATGCACACTTGAAGTTACACAATTAAATCCACGTTGCAGGGCAGACTGTTTTATCGTCAGTCATTTTTGTCAATTGCCAAATTAACAAGCTGGTGCTTTTCATCCGAGGCAACATTTTATTGACGTTTACGTTTTACAAAAGTACATATATTTTCACAGTTGTGTTGTGTGTCAAGATTAATTTATATACATTACAGCCTTAAGTTTTAGAAAACAAGAAACCGGGTAGACAATTGTTGCAAATAAGGACTTGAGGTTTGCCCTCGACTTTACCAATAGCGAAAAAATCCTGAACTGTAGTTTTACTACCAATTCAATGGTAAATACAAACACTAAGTGTTTGCTGGAGAAGGTTTTTTGTATGGTGGATGAACATTCTCAAAATGTATACTTGACTGAACCTACACCGACTTGGGCAATCATTCAGCATTTAAAAAAATCTAAATCGAATGGCATTGAATCTAGTTAAGGAGAGATAGGTATCCTAAAATGTAGTTGACATTTAACGCAATAACAATATGTTAACATAATGCAAAAGTGCAATATGAGTGAATAATGCAGACTTTTACAAGGTTGGACATGTAGCAAAGTGGATGTCAAAGCTCATTGGAACACATATTCTTCAGTCCATGCAGCTACAGATCAAACTTAACAAGGATTTACGGAATCCTATATTCTGCATTCCTTTATAATAATAGCCGTAGAGACAGATCGGGAGAACCTAGTTCTATCATAAATGTGGAGATGGAAAAACATGGTATACATAGCTGCAATGAACACAAAGATAGTTAGTATTTAGTTGTGTTTCAATGGATCATGCCTGGATATATGAAGTACAGAAGATAGTAGAAATATTTTTTTTGTGTGCAAATAATCATTAACTTTAGAATTTGTTGCCAGCAACACGTGACAAAGAAGTTGGAAAAAGTGGCAATAAATACTGATAAAGTTTAGGAATGCTCATTAAACACTTATTTGGAAAATCCCACAGGTGTGCAGGCTAATTGGGAACAGTTGGGTGCCATGATTGGGTATAAAAGCAGCTTCCATGAAATGCTAAGTAATTCACAAACAAGGGTGGGGTAAGGGGTCACCAATTTGTAAGCAAATTGTCGAACAGTTTTAGAACAACATTTCTCAACGAGCTATTGCAAGGAATTTAGGGATTTTGCCATCTACGGCCCGTAAAATCATGAAAAGGTTCAGAGAATCTGGAGAAATCACTGCACGTAAGCGGTGATATTACGGACCTTTGATCCCTCAGGCGGTACTGCATCAAAAACCGACATCAGTGTGTAAAGGATATCACCACATTGGCTCAGGAACACTTCTTAAAACCACTACATCTGTAAGTGCAATTTGAAACTCTACTATGCAAAGCGAAAGCCATTTATCAACAACACCCAGGAACGCCCCCGGCTTCGCTGGGCCCGAGCTCATCTAAGATGGACTGATGCAAAGTGGTAAAGTGTTCTGTGGTCTGACGAGTCCACATTTCAAATAATATATGGAAACTGTGGACGTGGTGTCCTCCGGAACAGAGAGGAAAATAACCATCCGGATTGTTACAGGCGCAAAGTTCAAAAGCCAGCATCTGTGATGGTATGAGGGTGTAATAGTGCATGGGTAATTTACACATCTGTGAAGGCACCATTAATGCTGAATGGTACATACAGGTTTTGGAGCAACATATGTTGTCATCCAAGCAATGTTATCATGGACGTCCCTGCTTATTTCAGCAAAACAATGCCAAGCCACGTGTTACAACAGCGTGGCTTCGTAGTAAAAGAGTCCGGGTACTTTCCTGGCCCGCCTGCAGTACCGACCTGTCTCCCATCGAAAATGTGTGGTGCATTACGAAGCGTAAAATACGACAGCAGAGACCCTGGACTGTTGAACAACTGAAGCTGGACTCTCGCGACTGTGTTGGATCCATTGTGGATTGAACTTTCACAGTATCATGTTAGACCCGCTCGACATCCATTGCTTTCCTCCTTTCCAAGGTTCTCATAGTCATCATTGTCACCGACGTCCCACTGGGTCATTATTGTCACCGATGTCCCACTGGGTGTGAGTTTTCCTTGCCCTTATGTGGGGCTACCGAGGATGTCGTGGTGGTTTGTGCAGCCCTTTGAGACACTAGTGATTTAGGGCTATATAAGTAAACATTGATTGACATTGATTGATAAAACAAGAATGGGAAAGAATTCCACTTTCAAAGCTTCAACAATTAGTTTCCTCAGTTCCCAAACGATTACTGAATGTTTTTAAAAGAAAAGGTGATGTAACACAGTGGTGAACATGCCCTTTCCCAACTACTTTGGCACGTGTTGCAGCCATGAAATTCTAAGTTAATTTGAACATCAAATATCTTGTCTTAGTAGTGCATTCAATTGAATATGGGTTGAAAAGGATTTGCAAATCATTGTATTCAGTTTATATTTACATCCAACACAATTTCCCAACTCATATGGAAACGGGGTTTGTACAATATTTAACAAACACGAGTGCACCCGGTGGCTGTGCTTTGCGCCACAGTGGCGTGCGGTGAAGTTCATGTTTGGCGAGGCACAGTCTCAGATTTATAACTTCAGGTTAAGCAGAGTACTATCTGCCTCACTGCAAGGTCTTGCTCTGCATTTAACTGTCTAATCAGCAAGAAGGATAATGGCACACACTAGGACTTGTCTTTGGACCGTCAAAGATTCAACGATTAGATCCAGAGAAGTCTGATTAAACTATAAACTCTGGGTCGAGTCATCAGACATTACACACCCCTCCTCCCACCATGGCGTGTTGGTAGGATGGACCAATTGCGTTTTAATGTCTACTTTAAATATTAGTAAAATAATCCTGTGTGCAACGAATAGTTTTTCGAGAGTAAGATACAGTATCAGTCTTACCAGCTTAGAGTCCCGGCAATCACTTCAGCCTTCCTCACAGCGGCCATTAATGTGTCTAAAAACAGCTGGCCGTGTTTTAGCCTACCACATCTTTACTTTATAAAATCTATTTGTCTACACACGATAATATTTTACTAATAATGTTCAGAGGATGTTTCGACTTTGGGGACGTGATTGAGGCTCGCCGGTATGCATCTCTGTCAGATACTCCGCCTCACCCCATATGTGTAGCTCTCTTCTGGCAAAGGTAATGATCCTTTTGGAGTTTTCAGTGACTGACTTTTACTTCCTATATTTTATAAAGTTTGATGTCTTTGCGCTGCGGCAAAGCCGAGGATCTTTCTAAACCATCAGATCACTACCGTTTATTAATTTTTTTGTTTAATCAGAGTGTTTCAGCCCTTTTTTAAGGTGGAATTTGTGAGGAATGATGGGCATAGTAAAGTTTGTCCCTCCGTGGATGCGTCGACAAGAACACGGTAAGAGGTAAGATATAATAAAATGTATTCTAAATAACAAAAGGAGCTCTGAGCAGAAACACTGGAGCTAATAAAAAGGCAAACCAAAAAGGCTAGTATGAAAACTAGGAAGTACAAATAGACAACTAAAATGGCACGTAGGCAAAAAAAGATAAAACAAATCATCAGTATGTAAACTGGAATAAACAAGTGGCTTAGCGTGAGAAGCTAGCGTAAATATAAGCATAGAGAAGTAGCAGTCGTCACCTGTTGCATGAGAGCAAATTTATGGACTGAACAAAGAAAACAGGAAGGCTAATATAGGGAGTAATCAAGGAGAACCAAGTGTGTGTAGAAAACGAGGAGCAGGTGAAAACAATGTGTAACCATGGTAACGGACTAAACAGGAAGTGAGTGGGTCAGAAGAGAATGAAACAAAGATGGAAAAATAAACATGTGAAGATCCGAGTCACGGATCGCAACAGAATTGATGATAATGAGATCTATGTTTTGTTCACTTTAATGAAGGACTGTATTCCTTTTAAAAGTTTATTTAATTAACTTTGGAAGAATACTCTTTTAGCCAATAGATCTACATCAACGTGACGTTACGGACACAGAGTGATTGATTGGAATACAATACTACAAAAGTTAAAGTACCGCTGATAATCACACACACACAAGGTGTGGTGAAATTACCCACTGCATTTGACCCATCCCATTGTTGTACCCCCTGGGAGGTGAGGGCAGCAGTGAGCAGCAGCGGTGGCTGCGCTCGGGAATCATTTTGGTGATTTAACCCTCAATTCCAACCCTTGATGCTAAGAGCCAAGCAGGGAGGTAATGGGTCCCATTAGACACCCTAACCACAAACCCACTGAACAGATCAAACAAATCATTACAGTCGGTTTATTTCTCTCCTAAAACAAAAACAATATTATAGATTGGACTGATCGCCGACTATGGGCAAAATTTAACCAATCAAATTCGACAATGAAAATCCTTGGTCGAAAACAGCCCTAACACACCATACATCCATCCATTTCTACCGCTTGTTCCTAGCGGGGTTGCGAGGGGTGCTGGAGCCTAGCTCAGCTGCATTCAGGCGGAAGGCGGGGTACAGCCTGGACAAGTCGCCAACTCATCGCAGGGCCAACACAGATAGACAGACAACATTCACACTCACATTCACACACTGGGGCCAATTTAGTGTTGCCAATTAACTTACAACTTTATTTAAATACATCAGAGTCTGCATAAGGTAAGAATTACATTGCTGAACAAACATGCTGAAAAATAGGCACCAATCAATCTTTTTCAGTGAATATGTCATTATATTTCTTTGACTTGTCATGATAAGAGGTGAGGCAGAGAGCATCGGCTGCCTCTATTGACCCTACAGCACTGCTACAGCGTCATGTAGTAAAGTGGTTCCGAACCATTTTCACCTCGTGGCCCAACTTTTTAACAACAGAGGGGCCTAGGGCCCACTCAAATATTACCACTGAATTAGTCATCCTACGCTTGGTTTTACTGGTATTCAGTAAATATATTGTACTATTTACAGTTTCACAGGATAAACCTTGTTAAATTAATTAAAACTGTGTTACTCACTAATATTAGAATCAAGGTTTAAGTCAAGTTGATTCCAAAATAAACACTAATCAAATATCCTGCAGAAAAGGGACACATGCGAAACAAAATGTACATACAAATAAATTAATTTTAACTACATTAAAAATAAATAATAAAATAAGTTTCTTAACTAAACTGACAATACAATTTAAAAGCAAATAAAAGTACAACTGCCCCACTTAAATCATGTTTTTTGCTGTGTGTGACTGTTGTCTATGTGTGTTAGCCTTGTGATGAGTGGGCGACTTGTCCAGGGTGTAGCCCCCTTTCCGCCCGAGTGCAGCTGGAATAGGCTCCAGCATCCCCCTGACCCCGAGAGGGACACGCGGTAGACAATGGATGGATGGATGCTTATAAGAAAATTCTCCGTGACTTTTGCTCCAAATTTCTTGTTTGTTTGATATTGTCATTGATTACTGCCACAAGTGGTGAAAAAGTGTATTACATCTCGCAGCAATGTAGCTACGATAGCACACAACTAAACTCTTTATAATGTTCCACACTCGCTCTCCAAATAGTAAACGGTCACAGAGGAGAGGGTCTCTTTAACAAACTTAACTAATACGTGACTAAACCTGTCGTCCATGAAGTCACTGTGCAGCAAACAAACAGACGTGCGAGCTGCGGTGAGTACACCTGTCCCATCTACTGGCAACGTGAGTGCCCAAACGTCCTAAACTTTAACGAGTGCAACTTATAAACTGTCACTTATAACACACTGAAATAGGAAGCTTACTGTGGTTATTTCTCTGAACTGCAACCGTGGTGAACTATCTCCCGTGTAGTATTACCGACGCTACGTTGCTTGTTAATGCCGGAGCTCTTTTAACACTTTGTTTAACTTGCCGGCGGAAACAGAACTGCCCATAACCATAACAACCGGAAACCATGGCAACCAAAGCCATAGCAATGGTTAATCAACTTAAAGAAACACACTTTACCTTTCCAAACGACACATATGAAATAGAAATAAATAATAATAATCAAACCCTTAACAGAAACGATCTTCTTTTTGTAGAACTAAAAGAACAATTACATAAATATGCAAACCTTCAGAACAGTTAATATGTAGCATAAAAAATGCAGATGGCCTTAAAATGCCACAACACTCAGTCACTGTACGGAAGTACCCAAAATAAAGACTCGACATAAATATAAATTAAATCGGATCAGAAACTTTGGAGGAAACAGGATTAAAACCCGATGCTAACCGCCCATACAAAATACATGGGTACGGCTAGTAGCTACTGTTAGCAAAAAAATTCACTTACCAACTCGGCTTAATATCTTAATATTGCCACTCGGCCCTGATTGTCGGCACCTATAAGTTTACAATTAGTTGTAAAATATTGGACGGTTGTTTTTACGATATGCAGGCAGACGACAACTTTAAAAGATGTCCCCAGGCTTAGCCACCGCAGCTGGCAGCCATTTTGGAACGCTGGATTATACAGAGTGCGATAGGCTGCAGCGAGTCACGTGAGCAGCTGTGTTAAACTCACGAGATTAAACGTGGAAACGGCGCTGGCAATATGAGGAGATGTCATGACAGGAAATATGGCTTATTTCCCACCCGTGTTACACACGTGACGTGACGAGTTTGACCCAGCGGTAAACCGAGGAATGCGCTAATTATTTTGCTAAACATGTTTGACCCGGCAGTAATTCTAGTCATGCGCTAATTCTAAGCATGCGCTAATCATTTTGCAAAACAAGTTTGACCCGGCAGTAAAACGAGGCATGCGGATAATATATACCCGGCGGCAATTCAAGGAAATACGGTACTTTGCTTCAATTGACCTGGTATTCTATTTACACACCCAGTTAAAGAACCAATTCAGTTGTAGATGGAGTTTCCACTGTACTTGTAAGGCAGGTGTGGCCAACCAGTCAGAGACAAAGAGACACATTTTTCACTGTGTTACCCCAGAGAGCCACATCATACACATGGGCACACATGAACATCAGCCCATCCGTTCCTCACACACACACACGCACACACACACAAACACACATAAATACCTTTGCTCAGCCAGATTTAATGTAAATGTCATACACCAACATGATAATAACAGAAATGGACTTCTAGGTTCCTAAGACCACAGGCCAGTCATTTTCAACAATGAACATTATTTGCAGTGTCTCACGGACAAACTCCCAGTTCAACCAAGTCCAAGGCACTGAAGATTTAAAAACCCTCATTCCTTTAAACAAAAATGTAACTTAAAAACATTTTGAAGTCCATTTTTTTTCCAAGTTGGAAACACGAAGTCGGGTTGTGTTTTTGTTCATTGCCATCCCGTGAGCACTACATTTGTGCTCGTTCGTCCGTGTTAATGGCCGGATATTGTCCATCCCGTTTTAAACTGAAATATTCCCACAAAAGGACATTAGCCTTTGTTATCAGATTGTTCTTCCTAATTTGTGTTACTTTGCAGCACTGAGTGGCGAGTAGGGAGGCTGTCTGTGGTGCCTGTGAAAAAAGTTGGCGACATATTTGTGAATGAGTGAAAAGAGGGCTCACTGCGTTCAGTTAATTATACTATTAAATAAAGGCGCTCAGGTGCTGAGAGCGATACACAGAATGAGACGTCTCTCTCCCTGTTTGAACCAAGGGGCTCAACAATTCTGCTTGGCGAACATGTCTCTCAATCAAATGCCAGTGACGGTGGGGGAAAATAAAAAAACTGAAGAAATCAGCCTCTTGCGGTTATTTATCGCACTAATTAAAACCTTGATGTCGATTCATACGAGCGGTATGGAACCGGGCAAAGAGCCGCGGGTTTGCCAGGCCTGATGTAAGGCATCCTCATTTCTACGACCAACACTACAAAACCCAAAACCAGTTCATGGTACGTTGTAAAAATAGTAAATAAAAACAGAATACAATGATTTGCAAATCATTTTCAACTTATATTTAATTGAATAGACTGCAAAGACAATAGATTTAATGTTCGAACTGGAAAACTTTCTTTGTTTTTGAAAATATTAGCTCATATGGAATTTGATGACTGCAACATGTTTTAAAAAAGCTGGCAAAAGTGGCAAAAAAGACTGAGAACGTTACCTGGAACATCCCACGGGTGAACAGGCTAATTGAGAACAGGTGGGTGACATGATTGGGTATAAAAGCAATTTCCATTAAATGCTCAGTCATTCACAAACAAGGATGGGGTGAGGGTCACCAATTTGTGAACAAATGTGTGAGCAAATTGTCGAACAGTTTAAGAACAACATTTCTCAAACAGTTATTGCGAGGAATTAAGGTATTTCACCATCTATGGTCTATAATATCATCAAAAGTTTCAGATAATCTGGAGAAATCACTGAACGTAAGTGATGATATTACGGACCTTCAATCCCTCAGGCGGTACTGCATCAAAAAGCAACATCAGTGTGTAAATGATATCACCACATGGGCTCAGGAACACTTCTTAAAACCACTACATCTGTAAGTGCAATTTAAAACTCTACTATGCAAAGCGAAAGCCATTTATCAACAGCACCCAGGAACGCCGCCGGCTTCGCTGGGCCCGAGCTCATCTAAGATGGACTGATGCAAAGTGTAAAAGTGTTCTGTGGTCTGATGAGTCCACATTTCAAATAGTTTTTGGAAACTGTGGAAGTCATGTCCTCCGGAAAACAAAGTGGAAAAGAACCATCCAGATTGTTATATGCTCAAGGTTCATAAGCCAGCATCTGTGATGGTATGGGGGTGTATTAGTGCCCAAGGCAAGGGTAACTTACACATCTGTGAAGGCACCATTAATGCTGAAAGGTACATACTGGCTTTGGAGCAACATATGTTGTCATCCAAGCAACGTTATCATGGACGCCCCTTCTTATTTCAGCAATACAATGCCAAACCAAGTGTTACAACAGCGTGGCTTCATACTAAAAGAGTGTCAGTACTAGATTGGCCTGCCTGTAGTCCACACCTGTCTCCCATTAAAAATGTGTGGCGCAATATGAAGCCCAAAATACGACAGCGGAGACCTCGGAGTGTTGAACAAGTTAAGCTGTACATTTAGCAAAAAAGGGAAATAATTCCACCTGAAAAGCTTCAAAAATTGCTCTCCTCAGTTCCCAAACGTTTACTGAGTGTTGTTAAAAGGAAAGGTCATGTAACACAGTGGTAAACATTCCCCAATACCAACTGGTTTGCATTGTGTTGCTGCAATTATATCAAAAACGTGGCAACTTCACTGGTTTTGGGATTGTAATTAAAACAAGTCATAAAATACCTTCATATAATCAACATATAATTCCTAAACACAATCACAAAAATAGCAAAACATAGATCAGCAGACCCGCTAGGACACAGTTATTCACAAGAACCGTATCAGCGATGACACATTATAGACAGAAAATCGTGTTGCTCCTCAAGGAGACCATCAGGTTTCGACTCAACACAAGATGACAGCTTTTTACTCCAAACTAGTCAAACTTTTCTTTCCCCCTTCTTCACTTCTTGTCTCTCAACTCTGCATGCTTAATGAGTTTGCGTGTTGTTCCCTCAATGCCTGCTGCCTGTTTTTCTCTTCTTCCTCATCCAATGTTTGTCTTGCTGGCATTTAAAAAGCTCCAGAAGGGGCTGAGTTATAACACCCTCAATATTTCTTCCATCAGACATTCACTGTCATGTATTCCATGATATATGCCACAACAAAAGAAACACAGTAGTGTATAAAAACTTTAAAAATGCAGCCAATGACGTGGCTCACAAAATTGGCATGTCATTCGAAAATGAAAATGTCACATCAGATATTTTCATTCAGGCGCATGAATATTTCTAAAACACGAACATTGTTATTGAATAACTACGGTGGATACAAGACAAAAGGACATTGATATGAAAGCCCATTTTTCTCGGACAATTGGGTTTTCTCATTTTGCTTCCTGGCTTCATACTTCTTGTCAAGAGCATCATGCCATGAAACAGGACAAATGAGACTCCGTGGAGAGATGAATGGTGTTCTTCATACATGTTCAATCTAAATCAATCATTAATGAGTTAATTTGTCAAAGAGATGAGCTCATGCTTCATCACAAAAACACCACAGAAACCCTGTTCCAGAGCACTTTTGGCATAATAGCTTCCTCCCCATGAGTGCCCCAACCTTGAGAACAGTACACACAAGATCACAAGGTCACATCTTAATTTAGAGCAACATCCTTTTACTCTTAAAACAGTCAAGTTGATGACCCCATTGTCATCGGACTACAAGTCGCTAAGGAGAAACCTAAAATGTGCACACCCTCATAGGTTTACAATTCAGTAAAACATTAACACCTGTCAACAAATAAGCAAATCTAGCAAGCATTAGCAATTTAGGAAAGCACTTAGGTCATTTTCTTGTGGTAAACCATTAACACTGCAGTGGTTGACTCCTTTAATACTTGTTAAAAAAAAGGTTACTTATTGCGTATTGAGTTAAAAAGGTTTAATTATGGCGACTGTTTGACTCTGGAGTGGATTAATCCCAAATCCAATGTTTTCTATTTGAAATTAGCAACCAAATCAGAAGTGAACCAATGTGTCAGTGTTACGGTTCAGACTCTTATAAGCGCCGTTCGTCCGTCTGTGCACACCTCGGGACACGCCCAGCCAGGGACGAGCCGCGCCCGTCTCCGCCCTGCAGCAGCAGTCAGCTGCAATCAATCACCAGTAATCTTCACACCTGATGGTAATAACGGAGCTGCCTTCATAAACCTGGACAACCTGCCATCACTCGCCAGATTATAGTCTTCGGTACATGTGTAAGCATTCTGTATCTGGCTTCCATCCCGTGTACTCGCTCTTCCCCTGCGATTTCCGTGTTTCCGTTGGTTCTGATGTTTCCTGTTGTCTTCCCGCAGCACTCCCCGTGTTCTTCTGGATCCCCTGTTTTTCCCCTTGCCTCCCGGACTGCCTTCTGGATTCTCGACCTCCCGCTTGGACACGTTTTCCCAAGGACTTGCGCGTTCCTTCGCTCTCGTCAACATTTTGGTAAGACACACCTCAGCTAATCTCCACACACAGCCTTACACCATACACACTTGAGTTTTTGTCACACTTCATTTTCCTTGGTTTATTCTTTAGTATTGTTTATATATATATATATATATATATATATATACATATATATATATATATATATATATATATACATATTTACTTTGTATGAAAATAAATCTTTTGACATTACTGCCAGCTGGTGTTAGTCTGCAGTCATCTCCTTTAAGTAAAACATAACAGTCAGATCAGTGTTTTTCATCATTTTCTGAGCCAAAGCATATTTTTTCATTGAAAAAATCCCAAGGCACACAACAAGCAGAAATCATTAAAAAATGAAACTCAGGAGACAATAAAAAGTTGTTCTCGCAATTGTTGGATTTCTCAAAGTAGGTGTACTAGCACGACCTGTCACATGTCACATGACACCGTGACTTGTTTGGAGTTTTGTAGTGTTTTCCTGTGTGTAGTGTTTTAGTTCTTGTCTTGCGCTCCTATTTTGATGGCTTTTCCTCTTTTGTTGGTAATTTTCTGTGGCATGTTTTCCTTCTTTGTGGGGACATTGTTGATTGTCATGTCATGTACGGATGTACTTTGTGAACGCCGTCTGCTCCACATGCTCTAAGTTTTTGCTGTCGTCCAGCATTCTGTTTTTGTTTACTTTGCAGTTAGTTCAGCTTTAGTTTTGGTTTGCACACCCATCCCAAAGCTTCAATGCCTTTTCTTAGCGGTACTCGCCTTTTATTTGTTTTCGGTTTGAGTATTAAATACCTTTTTACCTACACGCTGCCTCCCGCATATTGTGGTCACGACAAACCAAAGCAATTAGCTACCTGCTGCCACCTACTGATATGGATGAGTATTATTTTGCCGAGCTCTAGACAGCACAGACACTCAAACACAACACATTATTTGCGGATTATAATTAATGGTTTGCAAAAAAGATTTTTAACCCAAATTGGTGAAACTATATAATCTCTAACGGCACACCAGACAATATCTCACGGCACACAAGTGTGCCGCAGCACAGTGGTTGAAAAATACTGCCTTAGTTTATATGTGTAAGGCACCACCAATTATTGCGTCCGCCTGTGTTTGTCTGTTTGTTAGTTGGTACGACTAATTACAAAGTTATGGACATATTTTGATGAAACCTTTAGAAAATGTCTGAAATGGGATAAGGAAGTCATTATATTTTGGTACTGATCCGTATAAATTCTACTACGTTACCTTACGTTTACAATACAACCTACTTTTGTGTGAGTGTATGCAAGTAGTTTTATTCTGATATTGATAATTCAAAAGGTTTTGGGCAGACTTGAATTAAAATTCCAGCAATTCTGGATGGCGCAGTGGAAGAGTGACAGTGCGCAACCCGAGGGTCCCTGGTTCAATTCCCACCCAGTACCAAATTCGTCACGTCCGTTGTGTCCTGAGCAGGACACTTCACCCTTGCTCCTGATGGGTGCAGGTTAGCACCTTGCATGGCAGCTCCCTCCATCAGTGTGTGAATGTGTGTGTGAATGTGGAAATAGTGTCAAAGCGCTTTGAGTACCTTGAAGGTAGAAAAGCGCAATACAAGTACAACCCATTTATCATTTATTTATTTTTGTACTATAGGTAAGTAGGGCTGGGCGGATGTCTGCAGTCTCAACTTGATTTTTCAGTTGTTTTATCATTTAACCATTTTAGCACCATTTGGAAAAAAAAAAATATTCCGACAAGTCAAAAGTATCATCTGCAAGTCAGAGAAGTTGAAGAAAAAACAGAGAGGAAAAAAAATGAAAATAGCTCAGAAGAGAAATGTGATTTATCTTTGAGGGTTCAAATGTGAGTAGTACACGGATACGGCAATTCCAGCAGGCTGGGGCTGTCTAAGCAAGCCTTGGTTAGTTATTTATGGTTGAGTGCTCGATGTGCGAATAGATTGGGTTGATACGAGGCTCCATATCAGCTGGCTGGCTTCGTGGCAGCCTTTTTGAGCAGGAAAGCATACTGTGACATTGACAGACTCGCTTTTGGATTTAGAAAAACCCGTCCAAAAGAATGTGTCTGGTTGAGGATTACTAAAACAAACAGAGCCCTTCATGACTTTCAAGACGCAAGGGAGTAAGAAGACTTAGCAACAGCATTACTGTATATTAATACCTATAAACTACCTGTATATTACCTGTACACTTCTCTTACAATTGAACAAGATGCAGCCATGACCAGGTGTTTTATTGCAGGGAGCAACTGAGTGCATACTCACTCAAGACCAATCACACTGCCCACATGACAACTGAAACATGACTAGTATGGCTAGTATGAGTGCTGTCATCTGCACTCACGGCACACCTCCAAAGCTGCCATGATTGGAATAGGTGGGATCGGGCATGACACCATTGCATGCAGAAGCACAACATAGTCAAGTGTCATGATTACAGTAATGGGATCGATCCATCCATCCATCATCTTCCGCTTATCCGAGGTCGGGTCGCGGGGGCAACAGCCTAAGCAGGGAAACCCAGACTTCCCTCTCCCCAGCCACTTCGTCTAGCTCTTCCCGGGGGATCCCGAGGCGTTCCCAGGCCAGCCGGGAGACATAGTCTTCCCAACGTGTCCTGGGTCTTCCCCGTGGCCTCCTACCGGTTGGACGTGCCCTAAACACCTCCCTAGGGAGGCGTTCGGGTGGCATCCTGACCAGATGCCCGAACCACCTCATCTGGCTCCTCTCGATGTGGAGGAGCAGCGGCTTTACTTTGAGTTCCTCCCGGATGGCAGAGCTTCTCACCCTATCTCTAAGGGAGAGCCCCGCCACACGGCGGAGGAAACTCATTTCGGCCGCTTGTACCCGTGATCTTATCCTTTCGGTCATGACCCAAAGCTCATGACCATAGGTGAGGATGGGAACGTAGATCGACCGGTAAATTGAGAGCTTTGCCTTCTGGCTCAGCTCCTTCTTCACCACAACGGATCGGTACAACGTCCGCATTACTGAAGACGCCGCACCGATCCGCCTGTCGATCTCACGATCCACTCTTCCCTCACTCGTGAACAAGACTCCTAGGTACTTGAACTCCTCCACTTGGGGCAGGGTCTCCTCCCCAACCCGGAGATGGCACTCCACCCTTTTCCGGGCGAGAACCATGGACTCGGATTTGGAGGTGCTGATTCTCATTCCGGTCGCTTCACACTCGGCTGCGAACCGATCCAGCGAGAGCTGAAGATCCCGGTCAGATGAAGCCATCAGGACCACATCATCTGCAAAAAGCAGAGACCTAATCCTGCGGTTACCAAACCGGAACCCCTCAACGCCTTGACTGCGCCTAGAAATTCTGTCCATAAAAGTTATGAACAGAATCGGTGACAAAGGACAGCCTTGGCGGAGTCCAACCCTCACTGGGAATGTGTTCGACTTACTGCCGGCAATGCGAACCAAGCTCTGGCACTGATCGTACAGGGAACGGACCGCCACAATAAGACAGTCCGATACCCCATACTCTCTGAGCACTCCCCACAGGACTTCCCGAGGGACACGGTCGAATGCCTTCTCCAAGTCCACAAAGCACATGTAGACTGGTTGGGCAAACTCCCATGCACCCTCAAGAACCCTGCCGAGAGTATAGAGCTGGTCCACAGTTCCACGACCAGGACGAAAACCACACTGTTCCTCCTGAATCCGAGGTTCGACTATCCGACGTAGCCTCCTCTCCAGTACACCTGAATAAACCTTACCGGGAAGGCTGAGGAGTGTGATCCCACGATAGTTGGAACACACCCTCCGGTCCCCCTTCTTAAAGAGAGGAACCACCACCCCGGTCTGCCAATCCAGAGGTACCGCCCCCGATGTCCACGCGATGCTGCAAAGTCTTGTCAACCAAGACAGCCCCACAGCATCCAGAGCCTTAAGGAACTCCGGGCGGATCTCGTCCACCCCTGGGGCCTTGCCACCGAGGAGCTTTTTAACTACCTCAGCGACCTCAGCCCCAGAAATAGGAGAGTCCACCACAGATTCCCCAGGCACTGCTTCCTCATAGGAAGACGTGTTGGTGGGATTGAGGAGGTCTTCGAAGTATTCCTTCCACCTATCCACAACATCCGCAGTCGAGGTCAGCAGAACACCATCCGCACCATACACGGTGTTGATAGTGCACTGCTTCCCCTTCCTGAGGCGGCGGACGGTGGTCCAGAATCGCTTCGAAGCCGTCCGGAAGTCGTTTTCCATGGCTTCCCCGAACTCTTCCCATGTCCGAGTTTTTGCCTCCGCGACCGCTGAAGCTGCACACCGCTTGGCCTGTCGGTACCTGTCCACTGCCTCCGGAGTCCTATGAGCCAAAAGGACCCGATAGGACTCCTTCTTCAGCTTGACGGCATCCCTCACCGCTGGTGTCCACCAAGGGGTTTTAGGATTGCCGCCCCGACAGGCACCAACTACCTTGCGGCCACAGCTCCGATCTGCCGCCTCGACAATAGAGGTGCGGAACATGGTCCACTCGGACTCAATGTCCAGCACCTCCCTCGTGACATGTTCAAAGTTCTTCCGGAGGTGGGAATTGAAACTTTGTCTGACAGGGGACTCTGCCAGACGTTCCCAGCAGACCCTCACAATGCGTTTGGGCCTCCCAGGTCTGTCCGGCATCCTCCCCCACCATCGCAGCCAACTCACCACCAGGTGGTGATCGGTAGAAAGCTCCGCCCCTCTCTTCACCCGAGTGTCCAAAACATGAGGCCGCAAATCCGATGACACAACTACAAAGTCGATCATGGAACTGCGGCCTAGGGTGTCCTGGTGCCAAGTGCACATATGGACACCCTTATGTTTGAACATGGTGTTTGTTATCGACAAACTGTGACGAGCACAAAAGTCCAATAACAAAACACCACTCGGGTTCAGATCCGGGCGGCCATTCTTCCCAATCACGCCTCTCCAGGTTTCACTGTCGTTGCCAACGTGAGCGTTGAAGTCTCCCAGTAGGACAAGGGAATCACCCGGGGGAGCACTTTCCAGTACTCCCTCGAGTGTTCCCAAAAAGGGTGGGTACTCTGAACTGCTGTTTGGTGCATAAGCACAAACAACAGTCAGGACCCGTCCCCCCACCCGAAGGCGGAGGGAGGCTACCCTTTCGTCCACCGGGTTGAACTCCAACGTACAGGCTTTGAGCCGGGGGGAAACAAGAATTGCCACCCCAGCCCGTCGCCTCTCACTGCCGGCAACGCCAGAGTGGAAGAGGGTCCAATCCCTCTCAAGAGAAGTGGTTCCAGAGCCCTTGCTGTGCGTCGAAGTGAGTCCAACTATGTCCAGCCGGAATTTCTCGACTTCGCGCACTAGCTCAGGCTCCTTCCCCCCAGTGACGTGACGTTCCACGTCCCAAGAGCTAGCTTCTGTAGCCGAGGATCGGACCGCCAAGTGCCCTGCCTTCGGCTGTCGCCCAGCTCACAATGCACCCGACCTCTATGGCCCCTGCTATGGGTGGTGAGCCCATTGGAGGGGTGACCCACGTTGCCTCTTCGGGCTGTGCCCGGCCGGGCCCCATGGGAACAGGCCCGGCCACCAGGCGCTCGCCATCGTGCCCCACCTCCGGGCCTGGCTCCAGAGGGGGGCCCCGGTGACCCGCGTCCGGGCGAGGGAAATCTGGGTCCATGGTTTTTCATCTTCATAAAGGTCTTCGAGCTGCTCTTTGTCTGATCCCTCACCTAGAACCTGTTTGCCTTGGGAGACCCTACCAGGGGGCTTTATGCCCCCGGACAACATAGCTCCTAGGATCATTGGGACACGCAAACTCCTCTACCACGATAATAGGAACAGTGTCTAAACACGCAAAATGATCCAAAAGTTTAGTTTAGTTTATTTAGGATCCCCATTAGTCTACCCTGCAGGGTCCAGTCACAAACACATCACTAAAGATTACAATGCAGAACAACGTGATCAATAATATAATTTTGCAATACAAAAATAGCAACAACAAAAAACAATACCTAGGAGTTTACACAACAAGTTTACATGTTTCTTTTACTTTTTATTCATAGCTGTATGTAGAAGTGTGTGGTTGTATCTGCTGCTTTAATGTCTTTAATGTCCTCTGTGTTCTTTGATGATTGATGTTTTCCTCTTACACACATGTAAGAGGGATGTGTTCTATGGCTTTGAGTTGTTGTTTTTTTTTTCCCTTGGCTTCAGTCTGCACCCCCTCTCCAGGGCCCAGGCTAAGACCGATTTTTTCATTTTATTTTAATCTTCTATTCCCCCCCCCGTTTACCTGTATGTCATCTTTTTTGTAAAGGGCGCTGGAAGCCGGCAGACCCGTCAGCGATCCTGTTCTGTCTCCGTGTAATGTTTGTCTGATCTTGAATGGGATTGTGCTGAAAATTTATATTTTCCTGAAGGAACTCTCCTGACGGAATAAATAAAGTAGTATCTAATCTAATCTATCTAATCCAACAATGTTCATACCAAAAAGAGCAATATAATTGTTTTTTTTTAAAACATATGTATATATATATATATATATATATATATATATTTTTTTTATTTTTTTCGTGCAAAAATAAAACAAAGAACCAATGGCCTACAATACACACATTAGTGTACCAAAGACAAACAATAATCTAAGTGACGAAAAAGCACCATTATGAATAGAATATGACAAAGTACATATAAGATCAAGATAATATCAATACAAAAAACGATAACCAGAAACAAGAATGAATTTAAGAAAAAAATATATATATTTAGTTAACGCGATTACTCCTGCCACAAGAAATAAATGACAGCCGTCATATTCCACATTAAAAATGATCAGAATAAATCAAATATCCATCCATCCATCCATCCATTCATTTTCTACTGCTTATTCCCTTTGGGGTCGCGCGGAGGGCACTGGCGCCTATCTCAGCTAAAACCGGGGGGAAGGCGGCGTACACCCTCGACAAGTCGCCACCTCATCGCAGGGCCAACACAGATAGACAGACAACATTCACACTCACATTCACACACTAGGGCCAATTCAATGTGGCCAATCAGCCCATCCCCAGGTGCATGTCTTTGGAAGTGGGAGGAAGCCGGAGTACCCGGAGGGAACCCACGCAGTCACGGGGAGAACATGCAAACCCCACACAGAAAGATCCCTAGCCCGGGATTGAACCAAGGACTACTCACGACCTTCATATTTTGAGGCAGACGCACTAACCCCTCTCGCACCGTGCTGCCATCAAAGAAATCACAGTAATACTGCGAACGACTCATAGCATACGTCAAGTTATGTTTGTTTGTTTTCTCGCCTAACTTGAAAAGGGTTTTGATATTTTGACCAGGGGTTTCACTGGGACTTCACTCCTTGTTTCAATCCAATGATGAGACAAATCTTTGTTTCTCCTT
This sequence comes from Nerophis ophidion, assembly GCF_033978795.1. Classification (NCBI taxonomy): domain Eukaryota; kingdom Metazoa; phylum Chordata; class Actinopteri; order Syngnathiformes; family Syngnathidae; genus Nerophis; species Nerophis ophidion. The sequence goes on from NC_084619.1 coordinate 21,723,843, forward strand.
TTATTTTGGACTTGATTGTTTTGTTTTTTTTCACTGAATAACTGTAAGGTGAAAAACCTTTGGAAAAGGTTGACAAATACAAAAGCAATTAGAGACCAATACAAACAAATTACAATAAACCATTTTTTAAATGAAAGGGTTACCAAAAGTACATATAGGGGACGGCGTGGCGCAGTGGGAGAGTGGCCGTGCGCAACCCGAGGGTCCCTGGTTCAATTCCCACCTAGTACCAACCTCGTCACGTCCGTTGTGTCCTGAGCATGACACTTCACCCTTGCTCCTGATGGGTGGTGGTTGGCGCCTTGCATGGCAGCTCCCTCCATCAGTGTGCGAATGGTTGTGTGAATGGGTAAATGTGGAAGTAGTGTCAAAGCGCTTTGAGTACCTTGAAGGTAGAAAAGCGCTATACAAGTACAACCCATTTATTTACCCATTTATATAGTGACCCTTAACAGCTTGGATTTGACATTTAAACATTTAACAACCAACCACTTGGCAATTAAAATAAATTCAACATATCAAATCCAAACATCAAAATAATATAACGTTATCTCACAGTCAGCCACCCGGGTCTCTGTAAACAGTTGTCACTTCTGTATTTGGTTAATTCTCCTGGAGCAGTGTTTGTTGGCCTCTTCTGTATTTGGTAATTTGTCCTCGAGCAGTGTTTGTTGGCCGGAAGTTTGAGCTGGAGCTGCGGACTTAAAAGGAGTGGATTTGATTGCTTCAGGTGAGAGCCTTCCTGATTAGTGATGGTCTTCAGCTGTTGGGATTTTGTGTCTGTAATTCCATGTGTGTCCTCTGGGGGAAATGGGAGCCAAACTCATATTTGGACATGAGGCCTTCTGTGTGGGTGAAGGCTTTGGCCTTGTGTAGAGTTTGCCAAAACAGCATAAACGTTTAAGGTGTAACTTACACGAAACACCACATATCAATTGACGCTTGCTTGTCAACTTCACTCCGTAACCAATCTAGCGCCCAAGGCAAGATTTTAGGTGGCGCACCCCCTACATCGGCAGTGAAGTGTATATACTCACAAGAAACTGAATAGCTTTGTCTTTGACCTTTTTTTTACTTAAAGAAAGCAAATGATCAGAATAGTTAACAAGATAAAGAAAAAATGAATAAATAAATGAATACCAAAAATAAAAAAATAATATATTGTGGGGAGTAATGTTGTAACAAATAATATTTTTTTATTAAATAGGCTTTACTTTGCATTTTAATTAACGTGGAATTATTTTTTGTACTTACAAATAATAGTACCAACTTTGTTTTTTTTTTTTGTCCTCCAACATTAGTGGCTCTGTCGTGGCGCCCCCTGATGGACGGCGCCCTTAGCATTTGCCTATACGGCCTATGCCACGGGCCGGCCCTGCTCCGTAGCACACTGCGATTACTGAATGATAAATTGCGTTATAAGTAAAATGAATTATTGTTAGCTTCACGGTGGCAGAGGGGTTAGTGCCTCACAATACAAAGGTCCTGCAGTCTTGGGTTCAATCCCAGGCTCGGGATCTTACTGTGTGGAGTTTGCATGTTCTCCCCGTGAATGTGTGGGTTCCCTCCGGGTACTCCGGTTTCCTCCCACTTCCAAAGACATGCACCTGGGGATAGGTTGATTGGCAGCACTAAATTGACCCTAGTGTCTGAATGTGAGTGTGAATGTTGTCTGTCTATCTGTGTTGGCCCTGTGATGAGGTGGCGACTTGTCCAGGGTGTACCCTGCCTTCCGCCCGATTGTAGCTGAGATAGGTGCCAGGGCCCCCCGCGACCCCAAAAAGGGAATAAGCGGTAGAAATGGATGGATGGATGGAATTATTGTTATTATTTCTGGAGAGGTACTAGTCTGGAAGAGGCTCAAGCTGAACAAAGTCGTAACCTGGGTTTTCACACTCCTATATGCATCGGTTGATGACATCTCTGCGTTGTTGACTTTACAACATGGAAGACAACCACCTACAACCCTTTTCTGGTTTTCAGATAGACTGGACTCTCACATAATCATAAATTTAATAATTCAATACTGTATCTGATTAACCGGGTAAAGCATTGCAGACGGTCACTAATGAAGGGGGTCCCCACATCTGCGGCCCCTTCCCAAGGTTTCTTCTTTTGTCCATCTCAGGCTTTTGATGTTTTTCCTTGCCCGAATGTGGGTTCAGATTAAGGAATGTTGTTGTGGTTTGTGAAACCCTTTGAGCCACTTGTGACTAAGGGCTGTGTACATAAACTGTGATTGATTGATTGATTGATTGATTGATTGATTAGCAGATCATTCATAATGTGCTTTACTTGGGTACAATTTCCCCTCCCTCTATTGTGCTGTTTTGCTGCTTTTTTGTCTTTGCTTTCTTGGCAAGTTTCAGGTATGGACAGGAAATGTGTCAAAATGACCCTGGTTTCTAAGCACCTACAATCGACTGTAATGATAAACTGTGAACTGGTTGCTTTTCCTCAAAGGGCAAAAAGACTCTTTGGTATACTCCTTGTTTTTTAATGAATGTGTTAAAGTATGTAAATAAAGACTGGGCTATAGCAGAGATTTAGTAAATGTGCACTTTACTATGTTGGAGATGTTAAGTACTTTCTACAATTACTGTTTGGTTGTGACGTACCAAAAACTAGTCTGTAAAAACGCTACCTTCAAAACAATGTTTTTTGAAATCATTCTAATTGAACAAAGTTTGTGGGAGCTCTGTTGTTTCCACTTGATAATGTTCTAAAATTGTTCATCCTGGTCTCCAACTGTGACGATCTTTGAAGCAATGTATGACTACATTCTCCCTAGAACTAGCATCCTCTGCAGTAGACATTTATGTTATGATGTCCATGGTTCTCAGAAGGATAATAAACACAATTGTGTTGCATGAGAAAACTAAAGAAGCCATGGTCTTTTTTCCCCCCAAACCATTAAAACATCTCAGTGGCGTTCTCAATTTTCTCTCTGCTCTTTTTGCATGTAATTGTTTTACATCTTATCAACAAAACACAAATTAATGTGCCCTGTTGCATATACTTTTTTTTCCTCACCACTATGAGCAGTAATTCCTTCCAAATAAAAACTGTATGTTATGAGTTGGTTTTTTTTATATTGAAATATTGTTGATGTTGTCCACAACACCAAAACTTTTCTGCAGAAAAGTTGTGTAGTTATATTAAAATACTAATGATTGTCACACACACTAGGTGTGGCGAAATTATTCACTGGGTTCGATCGAACCATAGGGATTCGGTGAGTCGGCCTCAGGGGTTTGGTGGAGCCAGTCAAGACACACTAGACTCATCCATACTTGCGGTATAGCTCAGTTGGTAGAGTGGCCGTGCCAGCAACTTGAGGGTTCCAGGTTCGATACCCGCTTCTGCCATCCTAGTCACTGCCGTTGTGTCCTTGGGCAAGACACTTTACCCACCTGCTCCCAGTGCCACCCACACTGGTTTAAAAATGTAACTTAGATACTGGGTTTCACAATGTAAAGCGCTTTGAGTCACTGGAGAAAAGCGCTATATAAATATAATTCACTTCAATTCACTTCACTTCCCAACCTTGATACCTCCGAATTGGTGAAATGGGGGGGGTGGGGGGGTATCAGGTAGGGGGTGGCCTGGTTGAGGTGGGCAGGGTTTGGTGGTAGCAGGGGTGTATACTGTAGATCCCGGAAGAGTTAGTGCTGCAAGGGCTTCTGGGCATTTGTTCTGTTGTGTTACGGTGAGGATGTTCTCCCGAAATGTGTTTGTAATTCTTGTTTGGTGTGGGTTCACAGTGTGGTGCGTATTTGTCACAGTGTGTACGGCCACCCTCAGTGTGACCTGTATAGCTGTTGATCAATTATGCCTTGCATTCACTTGTGTGTGTAAAAGCCACATAAATGATGTGAATGCGGCGACACGCCGTTTGTATGGAGGAAAAGCGGACGTGATGACAGGTTGGAGAGGACACCAAAGGATTTGCCTTTAAGGCACGCCCCCAATACTGTTGTCCGGGTGAAAATCGGGAGAATCGTTTTCCCGGGAGATTTCCCCTGAAATTCTGGATTCTCCCACAAAAATCAGGAGGGTTGGCAAGTATGCACTCATCGTGTAACCAAAAACTTCTTCAAATCGGCGTATCGTGGATACGGCAACAGCAGAAGTCACACTGATTTGCAGGAGTGTAATTTGTTGTGAGTTCATGCACGGTTCATTTTGTACACCAGGAAAAAAAAAAAATAACTTTGTCTTGAATTAAAAAAAAAAAAACATTTTATTTTTCACAAAGGAAGGGTTCGATGAATGCGCGTATAAAACTGGTGGGGTTCGGAACCTCCAACAAGATTAAGAACCACTGGGATAGACAGTAAATCAAAATAATACTTCTGAAGGTGAAAAAAACTGATACAAATATTTACACCCTCGCAAATACATCACGTATTACACAGTGTGGGATTTTAAAGGAAGAATAAAACTTCCCAGATGCCAGTTTAACAAGCAAATAATATCCCTTTATGGACCACAAATGAGATTGCATTTTAGAAGATATCTTATCTTAACACCCACCATATCATACAGCAGCGTCCACATTGCTCTGCTTTGTGCTGCAAACTACCTAAAAGTGTGCAACATGTGACAAATTGCTTTGGTTTATCAAGGCATGAAGCCGCCTTGAAGAAAGTGCCAGACTGCAATGACCAAGGATCTGTGATCATGTGTCTCCGACATGAAACTTCTGTTAATACAAACCCTGTAAACACCATTAAAACATCAGGGAACATAAAACACTTTTATGAAGTAATGAGGCTCCTTTTATGGTTTTTGCACTGAGTCCTAAAATGTTTGCTCTTCTGCCTGCTTAAGGCCAAACAACCGGAAGGAGGGAGCAATGTTTAAACCACAACACAGGTGGTTGCTGGCGTGTGACATGACAGCATAAGCACACATTATGTGCCACCTACCAAAATCATTCAGTATGTTTAACATGCACACATTAGTCGAGCGACAAAACATGCTTGACTTCTGTTGCAGGTGCATTTCCCATGATTTTGAAGCAATGCATTGCAATCATCCCTTGCACAAATGCAATTATGGCAATGCATTCATGGATATTGTTTTTTGGGGTGATATACGGCAGATTGTAAAGATGGATGACAAATAAAACTGAATTGTCTTTTAGAAATGTGTTGTATTTGAGTTACACTAATGTAAAATAATTAAGTGTATAAATGTTTAACTAGTCTAGCATTGGACTGTCTGCCCTGCAGGATGAATTTTGAGGATCAGTCATGGACAATTTGGAGTGAAAAGCACATTTTAATTTCATTTACATACAAAACATTCTAACTTGGATAAGTTCCCCTGGCTTCGAGACTCTCCCGAAGGACAGTGCAGCGTAGACAGAACAAACTCCCTTCTTGTCTCTAATGGACACACACCTGTTGTTGACTTTGGACTAGCGCAGGGGTCACCAACGCGGTGCCCGCGGGCACCAGGTAGCCCGTAAGGACCAGATGAGTAGCCCGCTGGCCTGTTCTAAAAATAGCTCAAATAGCAGCACTTACCAGTGAGCTGCCTCTATTTTCAAAATTGTATTTATTTACTAGCTAGCTGGTCTCGCTTTGCTCGACATTTTTAATTCTAAGAGAGACAAAACTCAAATAGAATTTGAAAATCCAATAAAATATTTTAAAGACTTGGTCTTCACTTGTTTAAATAAATTCATTTATTTTTTTACTTTGCTTTTTATTTTTTAGAAAAACAATTTCAGAGAAAAAAATACAACCTTAAAAATGATTTTAGGATTTTTAAACACATATACCTTTTAAATTCCTTCCTCTTCTTTCCTGACAATTTAAATCAATGTTCAAGTATTTTTTTAAATTTTTACTGTAAAGAATATTCAAAAAAATAGTTCTGGCAAATGTAGAAAATCTGTAGAACCAAATTTAAATCTTATTTCAAAGTCTTTTAAATTTCATTTAAAATTTTTGTTCTGGAAAATCTAGAATAAATAATGATTTGTCTTTGTTAGAAATATAGCTTGGTCCAATGTGTTATATATTATAAAAAAGCGCATATCTGATTTTAACCTATTTAAAACATGTAATCAAAATTCTAAAATTAATCTTAATCAGGAAAAATTACTAATGATGTTCCACAAATTAGCTAGTTTTTCTCGTAATTTTTTTTTGGTTGAATTTTGAATTTTTAAGAGTCGAAATTGAAGATGAACTGTTTTTCAAAATGTAATTTTCATTTTTTCGTTTTATCTCCTCTTTTAAACCGTTCAATTAAATGTTGTTGTTTTTTTTTAATCATTTTTTCCCTACAAAAAAACCTTCCGTAAAAGGAAAAAGAAATGTACGGCGGAATGACAGACAGAAATGCCCATTTTTTTCTTTATATATATATAGATTTATTTATTAAAGGTAAATTGAGCAAATTGGCTATTTTTGGCTATTTATTTAAGTGTGTATCAAACTGGTAGCCCTTCGCATTAATCAGTACCCAAGAAGTAGCTCTTGGTTCCAAAAAGGTTGGTGACCCCTGGACTAGCGACTGCAGGACATCAAGGCTGCGGAACAGAGACACGGAGCAGGCTTACTCAGTGGCCTAGTGGTTAGAGTGTCCGCCCTGATTTCAGTAGGTCGTGAGTTCAAATCCCGGCCGAGTCATACCAAAGACTATAAAAATGGGACCCATTACCTCCCTGCTTGGCACTCAGCATCACGGTTGGCATTGGGGGTTAAATCACCATAAATGATTCCCGGGCACGGCATTACTGCTGCCCACTGCTCCCTTCACCTCCCAGGGGGTGATCAAGGGTGATGGGTCAAATGCAGAGAATAATTTCGCCACATTTAGTACGTGTGTGACAATCATTGGTACTTTAACTTTAAATTTTACACACACGCATGCATCCGCAAAAATATACGCCACACACACAAACCCCACCCCCCCATCCAACGCTCTTGGCGCGAATCCCGTTGGACTGATGGATGGATGGGCAGCGCCTGAAGAGCTGCAGCCTGCCACCATAGCCCCAGCTCCCTCCCCTCTGTTGGCAAGTCTCAAAATGGATGTTGTAATATGTATACGTGCTTTGCAATGGAGTGTTTATCCCAATCCAGACTGGGCCCCCCCGAGGAGCCCAGTCTAGATTGTATTTTTTTTACTCATCTTCCCCCAGCGTTCACCTTTTTCCCATCTTTTACAGGGCGCCTTATCGCGACCCATCAGCGTTCCTGTTCTGTAAACCTGTACACTGTTTGTTCACCTAATTTTAAACAGGTTTGTGCTGAAAACTAAGTTTTGTTGTACTTGTGCAATGACAATAAAGACCTTCCTACTGATAGAAAAACAAGACGTTTCTGGATTCTTGTCAGGCTGGCACCAGCGAAGCACAGGATGCACAAATTGCAGGCGGAACGCAGGTTAAAATGCATTTTTAATGACATGCTAACAACTGTGTAGGTAGCAACAAACACTAACTAGTGCCACGACAGAACTATGATCCAGCCCTGTCAAGGGGACTGAAGACAGGGCTGGAATGCAAAGCATTCTGACTGACAACGAGGAACATGTATGTCCAGATTGAATCAGGCACAGGTAAGAGAGGCAGCACACAGGGCAGAAGAAATATGGCAGGAAATTAAAGTCAAACAGGAAGTGGACACCATAAAACAAAAGCTCTGCAACAGAAAAAAAACACAACACGCAATGTCCAAAATCTGTCATTGAAAGTCATGAACAAAGCAGAGAAGACGTAGTAAAATACTACGCATCGCAAGCACAGCACATTACAACTTAACCAGGTGAGAGTTTGTTGCTATGTATGCATTCTTACATGTTGACTGGGGTTTTATCTGTTAAATAAATTACTTATATCACAAACTTGGGCCTTGTTCACACTGCAGGGCAATTACAATTGTTTTCATGTCAGTGTGAACGGTGCAATCCCAAATTTTTCATAGCCGACCCAGGCCTTTTTCATGTTTGGAAATAAATATACATGCAATGCAGCCTCAATGTGAACGCTCCTGACCATCATCCGACCAGAACATCACCAAAAAGCATTAAGCGTCATAATTAATTGTCGGTTACAAAATAAATAGCTGACAACGGAGCAAGAAACAGGTGAAAATAATATGTTTGAAAACTCTCTGTCGGAGTTAGTTTGTGACAAACCCCAAGATGCAGAGAAGGAGGCAGGCATTATTCTGGGAAATCCCTTATCTTTCTATTGTGTTGCTAGTGTTTCAGTGAGTTAAATAGTACCTGATAGTCAGAGGTGTACGTCCACGGGTGTCTTGACGCCAGTGTCTCAGGGGAGTCGACGGCAGCTTTATGGACGGCACGAGCTCAGCTTTTCTCCATTAAGAAGCGACTTTTTACCACAATTTTCTCACCGAAACCTGCTGGTTGACATTCCGTCGTGATTCATGTTTGCTTGACCGCACTCTGATCCATAGTAAAGTTTCACCTCCAGGAATTTTAAACAAGGAATCACCGTGTTTTTGTGTGGCTAAAGGCTAAAGCTTCCCAACTCCATCTTTCTACTGTGACTTCTCCAATATTAATTGAACAAACTGCAAAAGCTTAAGTAACACAGATCTCCAAAATACTGTGTAATTATGCCGTTAAAGCAGGCGACTTTTAGCTGTGTGTGCGTGCAACGCTCATATTTCTTTAAATCCCGGGACGTCTTGCGTACACGTCATCATTACACGACGTTTTTAAAACGAAACTCCCGGGAAATTTAAAATTGTAATTTAATAAACTAAAAAGGCATGTGTTGCAATGTTAATATTTCATCATTGATATATAAACTATCAGACTGCGTGGTGGGTAGTAGTGGGTTTCAGTAGGCTTTTAATAAGTTGACCTCATTGAAAAAAAAAATATTTGTAAGCCTCTAAGATTTAAGTACCTCACAGATAGTATCATAAATTAAATTGCAAACAAAACATCGCTACTAATAAGTTAACAATAACATCAGTCTATAATATTTTAGCCTTTTTCTTGGAAACAAGGGCTTCAATGTGGCAGAGGGGTTAGTGCGTCTGCCTCACAATACGAAGGTCCCGAGTAGTCCTGGGTTCAATCCCGGGCTCGGGATCTTTCTGTGTGGAGTTTGCATCTCCTCCCCGTGACTGTGTGGGTTCCCTCTGGGTACTCCGGCTTGATTGGCAACACTAAATTGGCCCTAGTGTGTGAATGTGAGTGTCAATGTTGTCTGTCTATTTCTGTTGGACCTGCGATGAGGTGGCGACTTGTCCAGTGTGTACTCCGCCTTCCGCCCGATTGTAGCTGAGATAGGCACCAGCGCCCCCCGCGAGCCCAAAATAAATAAGCGGTAGAAAATGGACTGATGGATGAAACAATTAACCACGATGTGTATTTATATTTCTTGATTAATCTTTGTTCATACATGATTATTGCAACATTTTTCAAGATTAATTGCATGCGTTAACGTGTTAAGTTTGACAGCTCTAATTAAAAAGTAAATACAGAGTGAGTCCTTCACGTTTGCCCATACCTCTTCACTTCTTCCCCCACCTTGCGGACACCTAATCAGATTGGTCCCAGTCGGCCCTATTTCAGTCAGCATATAAATAAATAAATACATGTGGTAGAAATCACTTATACTTTATTTTGGAGGCAGCATTCATCATTGTCAGCAGGCATACACAGTCCATATGCCCCCAACACGTCCCATTTCCCAAGCAGTAGCTTGATAGGACAGCATGCTCGCTCATTTCTAGAAAAGCCTGTCAGTTTTGTGCTATTTACTAATGTAACTGTCCCCTGGATGTAGTCATCCCCAGGGAGCACCGTACTGTGACAGGAAAACAGGCAATCATTTCCAATCCAATCTGAATAGTCACTTTCCAAAATACTTGGAGGTCATTATAACCTCTTGATCAAAAGCCTGACTTGCCTTAGAATTACATTACTTTACCTCTAGGGAGGACTTAGGGAGATTTTAATAAGTAGAAGCACTACAGACAAAGCGTAATTCAAAGCATCCGTGTTCCCTAGAAGAATGACCTTTGCTACCACTACTCCCAAGTCCACGATCAACACTTATTGGGATTCATCGTCTTTAAAATGTGGTCACCTGAGACGTCATGAAAGAACAGTTGCGTGGCTTTCCTACTAGAAATACAAGTATAGAAGTAGAAGTACCAGAAGACGAAGTATGCAGGTAAAATTTCAAATGTATTAAAGCGTTAACATGCACAAATCCAAGCACATTTGTTTGTTACATCTACTTTTGTACTTGGAATCGGCCCCAGACCATGCCCCCTAATGAATACGCAAATTGTGTTGAAAGTAGCCATGTGCTTGAGCTTGGCACAGCCTGACCAATCACAACTCAGTTGGAGGTGCTTTTTTCTAATGTTTCCAGTGAACGGCAGAGCAATTGTCAGCCTGACATTGCTGTGTCTCTGAGAAATGAACGGAGGCTGAAATAATTAAAAAACAGGGTCATGTCAGAAAGAAAGTGAAGACAAGACGGATGTGCATGTGCAAAACTGACTCTGGGAAATTAATGTTGCTACGTCCAATCCATTTCTTACCGTTTGTCTTTTCCTGGGTCGGGGTGGGTGCTGGAGCCTATTCTAGCTGCATTCGGGTGGTAGGCGGTAGAGATGCGCGGATAGGCAATTATATCATCCGCATCCGCATCACCAGAGTCGTCATCCACCCGCCGTCCACCCGAACCAACATTTTATCAGGACTGTACCCACCCACACACCGCCCGCTGAAATACATCAGACGTTGTCCGCCTTTACCACTAACAGAGCTATTTAAACCTGTTTCACTGAGTAATGATGACAATCGGAGCCGCTAACGTTCCCGCGACTATCCAATAGCATTCATCCTGATTACAAGAAGAGCGTGCTGCGAAGCCATTGCCTTAGACACCTTCAACTACATGTACGAACCGATTGTTGGTCCGGCAACATGTTGTGTGCAGCTTCTGCAATTAGACGTACAAGATTGAAAGGCATACTGGGTGATACAAAGTACACTGATGGTTGTGATATAAACAACTTTAACCCTTACTAATATGCGCCAGGCTGTGAAGCCACACCCAACAAGATTGACAAACACATTTCGGGAGAACATCCTCACAGTAACACAACATAAATGCAGCACAACAAATACCCATAATCCTTTGTATTCATGACATTCCCTGAATATATTTTACACCCCTGCGCTCCCAACCCTGCCCATCTTACCGACACACGGGAGGGGAGGAGGAGGTGGCAGGGTTTGCTGCTAGCGGGGTGTATAAAATAGTCAAGAAGTGTCATGAATACAAAGGATTATGGGTATTTGTTGTGTTGCGTTTAAGTTGTGTTACTGTGAGGATGCTCTCCCGAAATATGTTTGTCGTTCTTAATTGGTGTGGCTTCACAGCGTGGCGCATATTACTAAGAGTGTTAAAATTGTTTATATCACAACCATTAGTGTACTCTGTGTCACCCAGTATGCCTTGCAGTCGTGTGCGTGTTGCCGCAGAAGCCACACACAACATCATGCTGGACTGACAAGCAGATCGTACATGTTGTAGAAGGCGACAAAGCCAATGGCTTCATAGCACGCCCTGATACTTATTATCTGGGTGACTACCGCCAGTCATTCAGGAGAATAATAGCATCTCTTTTTGTGTTTTTTGCTTTATGACACAGGTCTTAAATGGCACTTTGACTGGCAAAGGATACCGATCACAGAACCATGCATATCAAATATTTCCCAATCGCCACCCGCACGAATCTAATCAAATATTTTTTTTCCAACCCAAGTCTCATCCGCGGACTCCGCGGATGACACGCAAACCGCGCATCTCTAGTAGGCGGGGTACACCCTGGATAAATCGCCAGCTCATTGCAGGGCCAACACAGATAGACAACATTCCCACTCACATTTACACAAAAGGGCCAAATTAGTGTTGCCAATCAGCCTATCCCCAGGTGCATATTTTCGGAGGTGCCCGGAGAAAACCCACACAGTCAACTCCACACAGAAAAACCCCAAGCCAGGGATCGAACCTTCTTATTGTGAGGGGCACTCACTAATCCCTGCGCCACAGTGCTGCCCATAGTTGTTACAATGATACGTACAACTTTAGAAGAGGTAGGTGACTCTCTTTACCCCCAATATAAATATTACATGTGTAACATACAAGAAAAAGTGTTCATACAGTAGTCCGCTCACATGAGCCGGATGACACTTTCATGTATTACTTTTACAGTTTCACCTCAGTGAATATGAAGCATTAAAGGCCTACTGAAACCCACTACTACCCACCACGCAGTCTGATAGTTTATATATCAATAATGAAATATTAACATTGCAACACATGCCAATACGGCCTTTTTAGTTTACTAAATTGCAATTTTAAATTTCCCGGGAGTTTCTTCTTGAAAATGTCGCGTAATGATGACGTGTACGCGTGAAATATGAGCGCTGCGCACACACACAGCTAAAAGTCGTCTGCTTTAACCCCATAATTACACAGTATTTTGGACATCTGTGTTGCTGAATCATTTGCAATTTGTTCAATTAATATTGGAGGAGTCAAAGTAGAAAGATGGAGTTGGGAAGTTTTAGCCTTTAGCCACACAAACACACGGTGATTCCTTGTTTAAAATTCCCGGAGGTGAAACTTTACTATGGATCAGAGCGGTCAAGCGAACATGGATCCCGACCAAATGTCAACCAGCAGGTTTCGGTGAGAAAATTGTGGTAAAAAGTCGCTTCTTACCGGAGATCAGCTGAGCTTGTGCCGTCCATAAAGCTGCCGTGACTTCCCTGAGACATTGGCGTCAAGACACCCGTGGACACACACCTCCGACTATCAGGTACTGTTAAACTCACTAAAACACTAGCAACACAATAGAAAGATAAGGGATTTCCCAGAATTATCCTAGTAAATGTGTCTAAAAACATCGGAATCCGTCCCAATGCAATCGCGTTTTTTTTTTTTTCTAGTCCATCGCTATCAATATCTTTAAACACGAATCTTTCATCCTCACTCAAATTAATGGGGAAATTGTCGTTTTCTCGGTCTGAATAGCTGTTTTTGTTGGAGGCTCCCATTAAAACCAATGTGAAGATGTGAGGAGCCATCAACATGTGACGTCATCGTCTGCGACTTCCGGTAGAGGCAGGGCTTTTCTGTTAGCAGGCAAAAGTTGCCAACTTTATCGTGGATGTTCTCTACCAAATCCTTTCAGCAAAAATATGGCAATATCGCGAAATGATCAAGTATGACACATAGAATGGACCTGCTATCCCCGTTTGAATAAGAAAATCTCATTTCAGTAGGCCTTTAAATGCATCGGCGTAAAAGTGAATGTTGTGTCCTTGCCTCAAATCTTTTTTTACATTGTTGAAATCAAATGTTGATGAGGCAAGGCGGTTAATCAATAACCTAACTCTCGCCAGATCCTTGTAGTTCGCTGAGCTCCACTCAAGGATCTGGGACTTCTCAATAGGAGATGTATTTCAGATGGCGGGGCCTTGTAAAAAAATAATTGGATTTGATTGGATAAACCACTTGTCCGTTATCTTGAATGACGTGCTACTTCAACCACTTACATCGAAATCAAGCGTGACGTTGATGAGAGCGACGCTGGGAAATACAAAACGGAACAGCCGACATATTGGATAATGACAGAGGAAAAAGTTAGACAACTTTTACTGAAACAACGCAGCAATGTCAGTAGACGATCAATGTCGTTTGTGCAAAGAAAATATGCAGAATCAATGTCAGCACACGACTCTCGGCTGCTTGCCGCCATTCTTGTTTTAATTGAAGTTGCTTAAGCGCAATGTCACATCTATAAAATCCCACCCGGCGATCCTGATTGGTTCATTATGTTTTGCTATCTTGAGCGAGTTTGCATTGCCCTCCAGCCCAGATTCTCGTGTGGAGCTCAGCGAACTACAAGGATCTGGCGAGAGTCAGGTTAGGTAATCAATCATCAATCAGTAAAACGAGAAAAAGTTTACACTTATTTATGTGAACTGTTACTCAGCATTACCTCAGTGTGTAGCTAAAGCCACAGTCTGTAGAAGTGCACGTTTCCACGTCAACGTCAGTTTTGATGTTTGGATTGATTGATTGATTGATACTTTTATTAGTAGATTGCACAATTCAGTACATATTCCGTACAATTGACCACTAAATGTTAACACCCGAATACGTTTTTCAACTTTTTTAAGTCGGGGTCCTCGTTAATCAATTCATGGTACAAATATATACTATCAGCATAATACAGTCATCACACAGGTTAATCATCATATTATATACGTTGAATTATTTACATTATTTACAATCCGGGGGGTGGGATGAGGAGCTTTGGTTGATATCAGTACTTCAGTCATCAACAATTGCATCAACAGAGAAATGGACATTGAAACAGTTCTTACATAGTAGGATATGTACAGCCAGCAGAGAACATAGTGAGTTCAGATAGCATAAGAGCAAGTAAATACATTAGAAGTACATTTGATTATTTACATTAGGTTATTCACAATCAAGGGAGATGGGATGTGAATGGAGGAGGGTATTAGTAAAGGGTTGAAGTTGCCTGGAGGTGTTGTTTTAGAGCGGTTTTGAAGGAATATAGAGATGCAATTACTTTTACACCTGTTGGGAGTGCATTCCACATTGATGTGGCATAGAAAGAGAATGAGTTAAGACCTTTGTTAGATCGGAATCTGGGTTTAACGTGGTTTGTGGAGCTCCCCCTGGTGTTGTGGTTATGGCGGTCATTTACGTTAAGGAAGTAGTTTGACATGTACTTCGGTATCAGGGAGGTGATGCATCTCAACTTTGCCGTACAAAAGGGCGTATAACAGTTTTTTGTGCATGCGTAAGCTTGTTACAGGAGACCTCCAGGTAACGACAAGAACATAAACTATAAACAGCCGACTGTCCAAAACACTGGTTATTTACAAGAGCGGCATTGTTGCTAATGCAGTTCATTTAAAAGCTGGTGTGTGGCGACTGAGCTACGGGACAAATTAATTATTGAGCATTTGGAGTGGCAAACAGCAATGTCTTTTAAAAGCCGCAAGCCATTTCAGGGTTCAGAGAAATGCCGCTGTTGAGATCAATTTCTCAGCCATGTAGGAGGGAAATTAAAGAGTCCTCCACTGCTCTCCGGTGCTCCTTGAAGTCGTTCTTTCTTTGAATATTCAGTGTGGCATGCCCACTTGTTTCCCATATTGCATGATTGACATTCACTTGTGTGTGTGTGTATGTGTGTGTGTGTGTGTTTGTGTGTGTGTACACAGCCAAGCAATTACAGGAAACTTGGTTTTAAGTGTTTGGTGGCAGTTTATTCATTCTTTATCTCAACATCGGTATATTTTACCGTCTATCCATATTCCAGGGCCAGGAAGCCCTTTGCTGGGTGGATGGACAGGATACGGTACTGTCTGCCCTTGCACCCTCTCATAAAGGCCTCTTTTTCAAAACCTGTGCAATAAAGTTCCAACTCCTGTTGAGTAGCAGGTTTTCGTTTGATTGGTAGACTGACGCAAAAATCTATTTGAGTGTTGCAGCCTTGAACACTGTTTCTTTCTCAACCCTGGCTTTTATGTCGGACAAAGCTGCTTGAGTTTTATGTTTGAAATAACCCGTCTAGATTAGAAGAGAGAGGTCAAGGTTTTTACTAGTTAACTATTATCCCCGTTCTTGCAGACAGCTTTCTGATAGATCACCGCTTAAAAAGACAGTGACCATAGCCATCAAATAACAGCCACATAATCCCTTATGATAGCTAATGCATAAAATCCATTTAGGCAATTTCCACACATAGAGGATGAGTTTCACTGACATAATAGGAGCCAATCATCTCTGATAAGCTCTTAAACAAACACGGCAAGCATACAAATTGCTACCTCTGTAAATGGTTGGCAAGCTTAACTGAGCTAAGTCAAAGGTAAGAATACCCCAAAAACTGATTTTGCAAGTACACACAGCACCTGATATCTTATATAGACATTATCTGCATGAGCTGTAAACGCAAATGTCCAAATCAATCCGTGCAAAAGCATTGTGGCCTTTACTCTCACATCTCCCTCACACAGTCTGTCACACCCCATTGAACACAAGAGGTGAGTAGAGAAAGTCATTTTCCATAGAATTTATAGTGACTCTCCTCTTCAGTGGCTCCATAACCGAAAGAATGGGAGCCTCTGAGGATAAAGTCATTCAAAGACCAAACGTAATTTAGATAAATGACATTATAACGATTCCACTACTGTATAAAGAACTACAGAAAAAATGTGTTACATGCTATTTATCGAATTGGATGCTCTTTTATCATTTAGTTTTTATAGGGTCATTTCAATCAGGAAAATGGTTGACACTAGTGATGTGCAATGCAACTTATTTAGTTTCTGATTCAATACAGAGTAAAATGTGGGCTAGTATTGTTAATACCATGACAATACTGATACTTGGTGCAAAAAAAAATACATATATATATATATACTGTATATATATGTGTGTGTGTGTATGTATTTAAATCATAATATAACATATAACATAACACATCTTATGGGGCAGTGTGGCGTATTGGGTAGAGCGGCCGTGCCGGAAACCTGAGGGTTGCAGGTTCGCTTCCCACCTATTGACATCCAAAAAATCACTGCCGTTGTGTTTTTGGGCAGGACACTTGACCCTTGCCCCCGGTGCCGCTCACACTGGTGAATGAATGATGAATGAATGATTGGTGGTGGTCGGAGGGGCCGTAGGCGCAAACTGGCAGCCACGCTTCCGTCAGTCTACCCCAGGGCAGCTGTGGCTACAGATGTAGCTTACCACCACCAGGTGTGAATGAATGATGGGTTCCCACTTCTCTTTGAGCGCTTTGAGTATCTAACAATAGAAAATTGCGATATAAATCTAATCCATTATTATTATTATTAAATCTACAATATCATCTTCAAATGATATAAAATCACACAACAAATCAAATGATTGTGCTGTTTTGCACTAAATGTCTTATATTATTTATAGTTAACTATGTATACACTGTTCATTTTTCTATTTTGTAGGGGCGGTATAGCTCGGTTGGTAGAGTGGCCGTGCCAGCAACTTGAGGGTTGCAGGTTCAAACCTCGCTTTCACCTTCCTAGTCAATGCCGTTGTGTCCTTGGGCAAGACACTTCACCCACCTGCTCCCAGTGCCACCCACACTGGTTTAATTGTAACTTAGATATTGGGTTTCACTATGTGAAGCACTTTGAGTCACTTGAGGAAAAAGCGCTGTATGAATATAATTCACTAGGACTAAACAATGTAAGAATACTTTTGTACCTGCAGCCATCACATGCTTAAAAACCTGCTGAAACCCACTACTACCCACCACGCAGTCTGATAGTTTATATGTCAATGATGAAATATTAACATTGCAACACATGCCAATACGGCCTTTTTAGTTTACTTAATTGCAATTTTAAATTTCCCGGGAGTTTCGTCTTCGAAACGTCGTGTAATGATGACGTGTACGCAAGACGTCACGGGTTTTAAGGAAGTATAAGCGCTGCACACACACACAGATAAATGTCGTCTGCCTTAACGGCAAAATTATACAGTTTTTTGGACATCTGTGTTGCTGAATCTTTTGCAATTTGTTCAATTAATATTGGAGAAGTCACAGTAGAAAGATGGAGTTGGGAAGCTTTAGCCTTTAGCCACACAAACACACGGTGATTCCTTGTTTAAAATTCCTGGAGGTGAAACTTTACTATGGATCAGAGCGCGGTCAAGCGAACATGGTTCCCTACCACATGTCAACCAGCAGGTTTCGGTGAGAAAATTGTGGTTAAAAAGCCAGTTCTTACCGGAGAAAAGCTGAACTTGTGCCGTCCATAGCTGCCGACGACTCCCCTGAGACACTGGCGTCAAGACACCCGTGGAGACACACCCTTCCGACTATCAGGTAATATTAAACTCACTAAAACACTAGCAACACAATAGAAAGATAAGGGATTTCCCAGAATTATCCTAGTAAATGTCTCTAAAAACATCGGAATCCGTCCCAATGCAACCGCGTTTTTTTTTTTTTGCCCTAGTCCGTCGCTATCAATATCCTCAAACACGAATCTTTCATCCTCGCTCAAATTAATAGGGAAATTGTCGTTTTCTCGGTACGAATAGCACTTTTTGTTGGAGGCTCCCATTGAAAACAATGTGAATATGTGAGGAGCCATCAAACATGTGACGTCATCGTCTGCGACTTCCGGTAGAGGCAGGGCTTTTCTGTTTGCACCAAAAGTTGCAAAATTTATCGTCGATGTTCTCTACTAAATCCTTTCAGCAAAAATATGGCAATATCGCGAAATGATTAAGTATGACACATAAAATGGACCTGCTATCCCTGTTTGAATAAGAACATTTCATTTCAGTAGGCCTTTAAATAAGGCTATCACATTGTGATTCTGTATTTTCATTTATTCACTATGCCATAACACTTTAATCACAATGTTTTTATTGTTTTTTCAGGTGTTATATTTTTTTGTTCTACAGAGTGCCTGTATACTGGTCATGGTTTGTGGATTATTAAAATGTGTTTACGTTTTAAATGTTTTGTGTTTGCTTTCTTCATTATGTCCTGACACTGAATTAAATGTTTTATTTTATTTTTTAACCTCCGGGTACCATTAAAGAAACCTTGAATCTTGAGCCTTGAATAGTGTCTCCAAATAACCTACAATAAACGTACACATTCACTTGCTTTTTTATGATACTGAGTGACTCATTTTAATAGTCAGTAATTTTCTTAAACAAACAATTGACAGACTGAATGACTGACCACAGCACAGTGTGCCGCTGTGCTTGCACATTACGTACTTACTTACCTTGGCAGAAGAAAAAGTAGTTCCCACAATTTAACTTAGACAACATGTCAATGACTTAGTTAATTTCCACTGTGTTCCTGTTAATGATGCACATTATCTCAAATACCTAAAGTATCAAAAGTGTTGATATTTTCATTTGAGAATCGATACTGGAGCATTGAAATCTGGTACAGGCGGTACCGTAGCGATATTTCAGTATCGATCCGCACATCACTAGTTCACACTTAGTATCTTCTCTTGTACCTCATACAACTAAAAACATAATTATTCTATGTATGCATATTGTGGTTGACACTGTAACTTGTGTTTAGTGTGCAATATAGTAGACGCTGTAATTATTACATCCAACGTGAGTTTGTATTTCCAAGTGTCAGTTATATACAGTGGTACTTTGGTTTTTATGCACCCCCGGTTTTACTATGATTTGGTTTTAGGAAAACATTTTCATCAAAAAACATGTCTCAGTTTTCATACACATCTCGGTTTTAGTAACATAAAACACACATTGGTGACTTTTTTAT